>NC_046357.1:17880412-18180412 GCF_000738735.6 Corvus cornix cornix
GAATGCCTCAGGGCAAGTGATGATTTCTATTTGTGTGTGGGGGTTATTTTATTTTATTATCTTATAAAATAGCTTAATCAATGAACTCAAGCAGGTAGTAGAAACTGAGACTTCTGTTTATGGGGAAACTTTTGAGATTTATTTTGGCCATTTGTAAGTAGTGTCGACAACTGAGCTCTGGAGGAGGAAGAAATGGAGAATGGCCTGATGTACTTTTTTTGGTGTGCATTGAGTCAGTTTCCTTTCATTTCCAAGGGTGTTACAAAGCAGAAAAGTGGCAGGACTGTCCTATTTATGATGGGGTTTTTGTGCATCTGTGTGAAAATAAATAGATTATTCCATATGAATTCCAAATAAAATTTATGACTAAAGTAAATTTTTCTTATGGATATTGATTGCATTGACTGAAACCTCCTTCTTACAAATTCCCTTGTTTGTATAACATAAGTGATATAACTTGGCTGAAAAAAAAGATGTGTATAATGAATTTTGGTATTGCACATTTTACTTAACAGCAAACTGAAAAGCTTTTATTTTTTAGAGATTTGTGTTCTGATTTCCAATAAGGTGGTGGCAAAGGGGGATTATTTGGGTTTTTTTTGGTAAAACTTTGGCTAATTCTGGGGTGTTTTTTTCTTTTTTTAGTAGACTGTCTCTACAATCCTGCCTGTATTTTTGCACTCAAATAAATTTAAATATGAAAGGTAGAACTAGAACAATCGCTAAAGCCTGTTCCTGTTCTCAGGAGTCTCCAGACATGGTATTTCTGGTTTCATCTATGCCTAAGCTAGAAAACAAATCCTCTCTTTCTCACCTCCTCCCTCCTTTTAGTTAGCTTTTTTTTTGTTGTTGTTACCATAATTTAGCTAAATAATGAGTGTTTTCTGCTGATATATATTTGCTAATAATGGAAGGGCAAAATGACATGCAAAAGAAACTAAATCCCAAAATGCATTAGCCTGCATTCTCATGTGAGTAAAGTTAAATTGTTCCCATACTACTCAGCGGAGGTGATGGCATATTGTGTATTCCTTGTCTCCTGCTGCAATCACCTGTGTTCATCACATACAAGGTTATATATATATCTCCTCGCAGGAGAGCTTCACTACAAGCATAATCATAATAAGACAGTGATGGCCACTTAAAATCTTTAGCACCAGACAGGCTGCCTGCCTTCCTCTCAGTCAGCTCCACAGTGCAGGCATTCCTAAATCAGACCCTTAGGTAGTCAGATGAAGACAAGTGGAAAGAATTTGGACCAGTGTTCACAGAAAATATTCAGGGAGAGGCTTAGTCCAAAAAACTGGTCCCTAGTCCAGAGAGAGAAGCAGCAAATTGACACTGGGTTGATTATATAAGGTTCAACATGAAGTAACAGATTATTCTCACTAGGTGCAGCATTAATGATAATAGTGCAACAGGTGCAACATCTGGTTCACCACAAGGCTCTGCAAGTAGTAAGTCAGATTTTTAGTTTATGTAGACCTGGAAATCATGTGCAGATCATGGCAAAACCAAAACACAATAAATCACCTAACAGAGCACTTCAAAGTCAATTTCATTTAGTGGCAAGTCAATTTATGTTGACAATAATTAAATATATTTGGTTCAGCATCAGCATAGATTTGAGGTGGTGTGGGGGCTTTGATCTAAAAGTTTTAATCTAGTTTGCTTATAATTCTCCATTTTTTAACTTCTACGTTTAGAAGGGAATTTATGAAATAAGAGTGGCCAAACCATGACTTATCCCATTACATGAATAGCCAGGTTCAAGCTGCCCTCTATTTCAATCCTTTCCTTCTGTCTGCAGTTTACAGCATGCAATAGATCCCAGTGTTCAGAACACCTCTGTCTCTTTTTCTGCTGTAAATATACAGAATAAAATACTTTTTTTCACATTATAAAGTCCACAGAGATGGCAGGCAGAGGGTGCAAAGAGTTGACAGTCTCTACTCTGTGGCTGGTGGTGGGTGTAGGAGCAGTTTTACACACAAACCCCTCCCATCTCCCAGTCACATGGCAGGCTCATAATCTTCAGGCTGCATGCCGGGGCAGGCATGAATGGGACACAATTTGTTGAACTAACTCAAGCATGTAAATTCGCATATATTCCAGTTCTCTCTGAAGCCATACAAATATGTATATACATACGTATGTGAACATGCATATAAATGGCATTCTGCTCATTTTTTTCTTGAAGAAACAGTCTTCAGCGAAGAGTTAAGGAGATCTACTTTTATATCCTGCTGCATACTGAGAGTCTAAAGCACCTGTCAAGTAACTGAGTACATCAGGATCAAAAATCTTTGGCAGAATCAACAAAGTAAAGTCAGCCTTCTTCAGTCAATATTTTTTTTTCTTGCCACAAAGTGATTTATTTTTCCTTTGCACTTACCAGGTTGACAACATTCATTTTAGGGCTGGCATTTGAAACCCAAGATTTGACATCCTGGACCGTTCATCCTTATGCCACGAGCAGGTATCTGTGCCTATCCATAATCATTCTGTGCCTTAGTTTACTGATCCGAAAAATAGGAATAGGCTGAATCTGGCCCTAACTCCAGGAGAAATTCTGTCAACTACATTGACTGCATAAAAACGTAAGGATTTGGCCCTGTGCTGACAGTCAGTAAGCTGGAGTGCAAATGTTCTACATGTGCTATTTGACCTCTACAGTTGAGGATTTAAAACTTTAATTATAGGAACGAGAAGATGAGAACAGATTCTGAGTTAGCTACTTTTTTTGAATAGATATTCAGACTCCCGGGAGAATAGTGATTTGCAGGCTCATTGAGGGAGAAAAAGGATGTCCTTTCTTTCCTAGGTGTACGGGGAGAGGAACAAAAGGGGGCCTTGATACTATTCCATTAAAATAAATCACTTCTCAATCCAGGCGAGAATTTGTATCAGAATATTTGATATTTGAAACTTTACCAACAAGAGAAAATCAGAGAGGGCATTTGATTATGCAGGGCCAGATCCTGCTAAACCTCCCTGAGAGGTGTCTTACTGAACTCAGGAGCCGATCAGTATGCAGGAAGTTACCTGGATAAGGCTTTTAGACAGTGGAGTCTATGAAAGAGAGAGCTGTGGTGTCTTTTTGTTCTGGGGAGAGTGGGCAGTGGACAAATTACAGGAGTACTAATCATGCAGCTCGACCTCCAGCTGCCATTGAAATCAGTGAAAAAAATTTTCCTTTGGCTCCAGCTGAGACAAAACAGGATGGTTAGGGTTAATTAATTAATTACTTTCCAGAAAATGCTTTGAGATCCTCTGATATAAAGATCTTATGTAATGGCAAAGTGGCACTGTAATCCAGAGAGATGTTTAGAGAGCTGTCGTTCATCGATAACATTATACAGAATACAATCATTATAATTTAGTAAATCTGTTCATTTCCTTTCATTAGGGCAGAGAGATATTTTTAGGTTTTAAATTTTCTAACAACAGAAGCACTCTGGGAACAGGCAAGGGAAGGAAACCAGTAAAAACTTGGTTGATGGGCTTGTCTAGAAACAAAATATGACATAAATATGCCAGAACAGTCAAACACTTTGCTGAGACATTCTCTTCAAAAAGGCTATGTGTGTCTGTGTGTGTGGAATATCATTCCTTGATCAGTAGGTTATTTTTGCAATTGAGGTATACATAATACAGATTTCAAAAGGAAAAAAAAAAAAAAACATTTTCCAAAAGGTGACATAATTTCTTCCTTCTTTTGCTGGTTTGGTTTTTTTTTGTTTGTTTTTGGTTTTGTGGGTTTTTTGTTTGTTTGTTTGTCTGTTTGGGTTTTTTGTTTTGTTTGGTTGTTTTTTTGGTTTGGTTTTTTTTCTTCTTACCCCACCCACGTTTTTAAAGGTTATCCCCTAGTATTTGTTTGTATGTTCTCAAAACTTTACTTTCTGTGCCATTTGCAGGCTCTTAGAGAGAAATTACTCCAAAGCACCCCTAAAAATAAACTTGTAAGCCTGAATATATATATTTTTAGAAGACATGAGAAAGTTAAAGTTCCTGCCCCAAATGATTATTTGCAGTAACAAATGGCCTGTCTGTGTTCTCTTTCAGCTATAGATTGCAGTACATCTTACCAGCAGTCATTTAGTTTTGTAACACCCTGACAACGTAGTACAGTATTACCATTCCCATTTTATAGATGAGAAGAACCAAGGCAGAACGATTAAACAAGTCACCCAAAGTTATACAAGGTCTGGGGCAGAGCCAGGAATAGAATCAAAGTCTCTTGAGTCCCCGACCTTCATATTAAACACAAGATCATTCTCCCTCTGTTTCTAGTTAGAGCATTCAATTCACCCCATCTGGTGTGCATGTGTAATTTGTACCGGAGGGGTAATTCATCCCTAGAGGAGGGCAGGCGGGGCTTGCAAGGGGTGTCAGCTGTGTGCTCAAGATTTGCATAGCCTGAACATTCATCGAAATGAGAATTTCTCCCAAGGAGCATGTCTGGAAAACACATATAAAGGGGCAACGCAAAATTCTGTTTAGAGGTCTCCAGGCTTTCAGAAGGTGATTTTCTTCAACTGTTTTCTTCCTTTGATTGCAAAGCTAAGAATCAAGTTTATCTGTCAATAACCTCAGGCTTCATTTGCTACCTTGAAACTGTCATTTAGTGTTTGGGACAGGTGATCATTTAATGTCTTCTTCTTAACCCTGCAGGGGACAGGCTGTTGATGGTGAGTGTGTGCTGATAGAACCAATCCTTTACGTGGCCTTCATATGCTTAATTAGCCACTGCAAAACGAATGCCTCTCAGCTATCAGTGTCATCATTTGAGCTCAGTGGCATTCTTTCCACGGCAGTGCTAAAGATTGGAGGGAAATAATTGCAATAACATTAAGGATACCTTTAAATTATACATGTGTGTGTGTGCGCATGTGCATACATATGTGTACACAGAAATTTAAATATTGTCTGGAGATTACAGAAAAGTTCCCACTTCATATTGCAGGAAAACCTTACTGGACACTGAAGAATTGTTTGTTTGTTAATTGACAACTTAATTGATTACTGTTTTTCTTCGTGGTACCAATTAGGACATGAAACTGATCTAATGTGGTGGTAGCTTGTCCTGGGAAGATTCCAAGACAAATAGTTCAAACTTAGGAGCTTCAAATTAGGATAAGAATCCTAATATTTCGATGATTAATTAAAATGAAATATTAAACTGTTCAGATTCATCTAGGGCTAAAAATTAAAAGCATATATTATCAGAAGACAGAGACCTGTCCAATGTGAATCTGAAACTTTAGAACTTCAGCAATTTCAAAATATCAGTCATAGACAAATGGGACTGGTTCTGCTCTCTCATCAGTTTGCTCATGATCTAATCCTGTTGTCATCAAGATTTTTCCTCCAGAATGATGTCACTGTATGAAAGTGGGAAGAGAATCAAGCTTAGTATCTGTGCTTAGAGCAGAAAGGAAGATAATTTGATTTGTTGTTTGGCATTAGAACAAGCAAAGTGTCACTCACTTAAGTTCATAACTTTTACAGTCATATTGGGCTGTTTCCTGTTGAGGGTGAAGTCAATGACTGTTTTCCACATGACTTCAGTAGTCAATAGACTCATATATACTTTAGTAATTTCCTTTCCCTGGGGATAAAACTAGTTCTGGTGACTTCCCCTAAGGGGTCTAATCAAGCAAACTGTTATTGACAATGTGCTTTCCTGATTTTGGCCCTCAGCAGCACTGAGCAGGAGCTGAGAGTGGTCGGAGGGTAGAGGAATCTTCTGTCTACATGGAGCTGCTGAGTCCTCACACTTCTTGCAAGCCTCTGACACTGTCCACCCGTTTCAGATGTGTGGAAATGGGTCAAAAAAAGTCTTCAGTGTCCTTTAATACCTTGTCACAGGTTCAGTCTGTTATTTTACCCCCTGCTTCTAAAAAGGACTTCTTGGAGACATATTAATTTTGGAGGCCAATGCCTAAATGTGTGGAAATTATATACTCATCCTTATTTCTTCTCCACTCCCTGCTTTTCCCCAGAACAGTAGGGGATCTCCAGTAACCCTTGCAGAGGGATCTCCAGTAACCCTTGCTCAGGCACAGATTTCTTCAGAGGAGACAAAGCTACTGACATGAGTAAAGCTGAGCTGGATCAGGCCCAAATTTAGTATTAAATCCTGGCAGTTCCAGAACTGTAGCTTTAACAAGGCTTATTTGAGATGAAGGCACATTTTTCAGTGCTCATAACAGCAGCAAGATTCTTATTATACAACATTTAAAAGCAATAATTTCTGCAGATTTAACCTCATAGATTTTCTAATACAATAAAATTAAATTTAAAAACCCTGAATGCAGCAGATATAACCCCTTCATGTGCAATTAGCAAATTTTAAATAGAAACTTTAATATTAACATTATTCTTTATGCCTCGATGAGTGGAATATTATTTAAATTGATATGACATAAGAGGATATAAATAATTCCTAAGTGTAGATCTAAACTAGAATTTCAGACCACATTGAAATGGCAAAACATTATCAATTCCCTATTTCCCAATCTATCATTCATTACAAGCCTGATGACACATTTTTTTCAAAGAGATTAAATTAGCATTAGAGTGCTGATAAACATTATAAATAAATACATAAAGATATTCTGAAAATCTGGTATAATATAAAAATAAATGCTTATGCTCCACCAAATTTCATCTTATTTCTGGTGGCTGAGAAAATGTTGCAAGCAGACACATAAGTTGAGAGCGAACTGCTGCTCTCTTCCCTGCAATAAAAATGTAAACATATTAAACCCTAGAAATGTAATTTAATTAAGGACTATTCTTTATTCCAAATAAACCTATAGTTCATAAAAGAGAGAATTCCAAGTGACATTTTTACTAAGGAAAATGAACTAAAAATATTCTCTGTACTGCTTTGTACAAGTTAGAAGAAATAGTTGTTTTCTCTTCCACAAGGTATAAGACTAAACCTATGAAAACATGGCAATCTATGACTAGAAAAAAAACCCCAAAAAACTATGATCCTTATACAGTTTTTATCAAAGTATTAAGGTCAGTCCAAGAAGGTCAGATATACTGTCATCTGAGTAGTTACCTTTCATTCACTTCTCTGCATAATTTCATGATTTTCTTTTTTTTCTTGACAGGGGAGGGTTGTTAGGTTTTGGTTTAGTTTGTTTGGTTTTTTGTTTGTTTTCTTACTGGCTAATTCATCAAGAAATATGTAGCTAATTAATATTATTTTAGTTGTGTGTGATGATAACACATCCAGCATGTACCAGACTTCTGTAATTATTATAGGAAGTCCCTTTTGGCTGCAGGTCATTTAGATGCTTTGAGTAGTGTAGGGTACGTTTCCGAAAATCCCTTGACCAAAATTCCCTGTCAGTTCAGTCAGATTTGGCGTTTTCAAGGAGAAATTCAATTGCTGCTTTTGTTAGACAGATAGAAAGCAAATGACAAGGATCAGGTATTATGCAAACTTTCTTTCTTCAAGATGCTTAATAAGGGACTTTATCTGAGGTAGGAAAAAAAATATCTTGCCTAAAGGTTCTGCTGTTATGTCCCACAGAGGTCTTCAGAAGCCAAAATATGTTTGCCTTCCCAAGACTACCAGGACAGAATAATTAATCCTTAGCACATCTCAAGATTGCTTGATATCTAAAGCCATGAAATACACACAGCCTAATTTCCTCTCTGACAAATGAACCACACTTTTCCCATACCCTCAATTTGATGTTAGAGTTTTGCCCACTTCATTTTTAAGGTTATGTAACAATCCAGTCTTCTGTTTCACATAATTTTTTTAGTGAAAAATCCACTTTGCAAAATCATTCAAAACCTGCATCACCTGAAATAGGCTGGACCCAGGTCACAGCATGAGAAGGAGAGTGGAAGAAGTGCTCTCAACAGATCGTGCCTTGCCAATGGTGCTTTTTGATGTGATGGATAGCTCAGGTACCTGCTTCACCCCTGTGACAGTCGGTGAGGCCAGGCATGCACACAGGTGCTTAAATCCCTAATAATTACATTGCAAATTATCTGCACCTTAAACTCTCATGAAATTATAAATGCCTGTAATTACATGACCTTGACATCATAAATTCTTACAGGCCCCATGGCCAGCTCTTCACCAAGAGTAAATTGCCAGAGTGGTAATGAAGTTGATAGAGGTGTACTGAATGGACAGAGCTCTTCAAATCTGCAAGTCAAAATAACTAAAAAAAAAAAAAAAAAAAAAAAAAGAACTGAATGCCAAAATTAATAGGTAGGTTGACACAGGACTTTGAAGATTAACAGGATGAAGAGGATCTCATATGGAAATGAGCACGAGAGAGAGAAGGAAGGAGAGTACTGAGATTTCATGAGATTTCATTCTGGACATTCTTACTTAACCATGAAGGTTAAAAACCAAAACAAAACAAATCAAAAACCACAACACTAGCCTCCATTTAGTCTATGATTTAAGTCACAATTCAAAGATAGGTTGCAGGAGGGAGAAGACTTCTCTACCTCAAGGGTTCATAGAAGTATAATTCTTTCTCAGATGTAAAGCTCCGTAAGAAGGAGGCACTTCACAGTAATAAGTGCAAAATAATTTTGTTTTCTAATACATATCAAAGCTTGCAGGCTTCCTAATCTCCCTGTCAAAATAGAGCTGTTCTGCACAGGGCACTTCTCAGTACAACCAGTAGTTTTCTAAGTTTCTTTGGCAAGTGAATGAGGGAAAAAATGACAAAAAATATTCTAGAACTAACATGAACTTTGCTCTTTCTGCAGCTAGGAGTAGAATGGCAAATAAGGGGAAGTGCTTCCAGACACAAGCTAATCAGCCATATACTCTGAAGCATAAGATTTGATTAACCTTAGTGTGTGCAGGTACAAAAGCTGCTCTGAAGGTAACTTTATTTTCCTTTTCTTCTTTCCTTTGAAGTTATAGGGCCAGATTTTCAGTTTAGCTCTGGTCACTACTTCCTATTTTGTATGATCAAGAATACAGTCTATGTAATGACGTTCACAATGCACACAGCTCTTTGAAAGCATAAAATAACTCACCAAACCAGTCCAGCCCTGCTAAGGACAGGCACAGTTCTTCATTTTGACATGGATGAGATTAGGAGAAATGAACAATTAGGGATTCTAAAATGTATATTATAGCCAAACACTAGCCCCATAGTATTTCTGACATTGTACTTCCCTCAAATATCAGGAAATCCATGAGATGAACTATGAGGTGTCTGAAGGCAGGTAATTGGAATGTGTTGGGCCTCATACAGGATTTAGAAAACTGAGACATGTGGTCCCTCTTGATTGTCTGTAGACATGACCACACCAAAACACAACAGCAGTACAGTAAGCTGTCAACAGAACAGCAAAAAAATTAATATGGGGAAACAAAAATGGTTCCAGATTCCTCTCTGCTATTTCTCCTTTCTGTGGATTAGCAACAGCATGGCTCAAAACTGTGCCAGACCCAAAAGCCAGCAGCTTTATCCTTCAACTGTGCTAAAGCAGAAAGGTTAGCTTTGTTTTCACTCCAAGGCTGGTATAACATAAGTGGCTCATGACTGGTTATGCACTTTCATGGTTAGACTTTGTCCTAAAGAAAGAAATGAAGCCTCCCATGGTTTTGCCTCTCCAGGTCTTGAAGGAGCCACATAGCTGGATCCTGTTATACTGAGTGGATAATATGAGTGATAATTTAATAAAATATTGAAATGTAAATACTTAGGCACAGTTATTCACTCAGATTTTCTGAATAATCACCACCATGGAGGGAATGAACACAGCTCTACACATAAAGCATTCAAAGAAAAAAACATCAGAAAAGATTTCTCTTTTTCAACATCATGCAAATTAGTTTCTTAGCTCTGTAGGGAGGAAGCAGAACCAGCCCCGCAGTTTGCAGGAGAAGAATAATTCCCCTAAATCCTAAACAATACCTCCCTGTGATATTGGCTGGGCTGGTAGATCTAGTTCAGAATTTGAAAAAATTCTGAAAAAAATAGGTGAAAGTGTTATCTAAAAAAGCTTCTAGACTGGTGGAAAAAGAGCAGGTCATTTTTTCCAGAGCTTTTTGGGGGAGATCTGCATTACTGGCTGGCCCCAATTCTGTAGTACATTTCACTATCAGTACCAGTGCCTCCAAAATGAAGACCTAACAGCTTATTTACACACACACATTTTGAAATGGGTTAGCTGGGATGTCAGAGCGCTCTAAAATACTTTGGAAACATGCAGTGGTGCAAAACAAAGAGAATTTCCACAGGCTTTCCTATGGTTAAGATTCCCTTTCTCTTTTCATGGTTCATAGCACTTACTCTTGCCCACTGGGATGCTTCTGCCACCGGACCCATTGCACCTGGCATGGCTCCTGCCAGGTTAGTCCATTGCCCTGCACCACAGCCTCCTACTCTTTTAGTCATAGAACTCTTGCTTCCTTGCATCAGGCTCTCTGTGTCCCTCTTTATTACCTGCTCTCATTCTCTTCTGTTTTGCCCCTCAAGCAGGGGAATACACTCGGTGCATGCCCCTCTGATGACTTCAAATCCCTTTTCCCTTATTCATGCTTTCCTCCCTTGTTCTTCTTCCCAGGGAAAATGTACATATCAGTCATGTCCTTTTCACCTCCCTAGGGATAGCAAATATTTCTTTCTGTCAAGTTTCTCAATTCTCATGCTACCTATCCATATTGCTCATAAAGTGCTCCATGTTTGCAGGACCATTTTTGTTTTAGTCCCCACCAAAATTTTTATTTATTTTCCAAGTCCATAGGAAATAATGAATTACATTAGACTATACTGGGAAGAAGATTAAAACAGAGACTGTAAGTGTTCAAAGGAAAAATAGAAATAGATTATTCTTCTGTCTAACAAACAGAGGACTGGCAGTATCCAGTGGATAGCACTTGAACAGTAAACCACCCCCCCCAAAAAAAAAAAAAACAACCAACCAACCAAAAACCCCACAACAACACCAAAGAACAAAAAATCTCCATCAAAACTCCACAAACCAAAAACATTAAAATAAAAATTATATTTGCACTAGTAAACTCTGTAGTGCTGGCAGTTTCTTCACTGCTTCCTTTCCTCCACCTCCCTCTTCTCCTCCTCCACTGTCTCCTTATCCTTCTTATTTGTTTAACACCTATTCTAATTCCATGAAGAGTTAACTCAAAGCCTCATGAACTAATTCTTTGTTCCACAGAAAATTGTGCTGCATGACTACAAAGACTGTTTACATTATAAACCATTTAAAGGTTTATAACAGAGTGTGATTTTAATGGCTGCAGTAATGGTTTCTTCGACTATTAATAGGCATTTGAGGCTGGAGGGCTACTGAAGTGATGTGAGGTTCTTTGTGTCCCCCACCCAAAATAGTGCTTTTCCCCAAAACCCATTGACAGGCCTAGTCAAGTGGGAAAAATCCTCAAACCAACAAACCAAACCAAACCACACCAACCAAATGAACAAATAAAAAAGGCAAACAAACAAACAAACAAAAATAAAGTGAGGCAAATTTATTCCCTTTCCCTTTTCTACTGATAATGGTATCTTGATTTTTGGGACAACCCACTTAAAGTTAGGGAACCAATATCTAAACTTCCATTCACTTCTGTATTTATGAATGCTTTATTAATTTTAATAGATTAAAGGTATGTATCAATATTGCTTGAGGACCTCAGCTGTGTGTCAGGATCATATGAATGTACATATAGAGGACAGTACACTGTTCAATCCAACTCTTGCTTTCTGCATGCTACTCCCCCTGAAGCAAAGGAAGCCACATTCATAATTACAAGCAATGTGAGAAATAAATGGAAGAAAATATTTTAATTTAGAGTAAGAAGGGTAATTACTTGATAGTATGCTCTGTTAGGATTAAAAATATTTGGACAAACAACATTATAAAATTACCCCTAACAAGGGAACTCAAAACTGAGATGGAACCTGCCCAGCAGGGGAGGTTAGGGGAAGAACTCCACCCTGATGAGGGATTGAGATCAACAAGGCAAATACTCCTTTCCTCTTGCCTGTGTGGTTAAGGATTGTCAGGGATAACAGAAAATTGTCTGTTTTGCAAGCAGTGAATTAAAAAAAAAAAAATAGAAGTTTTACTTTTCTTCATTTGATTGTCATTCCTACTCAATAAGGAATATTATCTTTCAAACTTTGCCAGTGTTACAGCACTCCTGCTAAGCTCTCTGCCCCTGCCTACAAATGCCCTCTTCAGTTTTATCATTGTAGCTGCTGCTTTTCCTTCAAAATGCCTTCAGTGACTTGTTTTCAGTGACTAAGTATATTTATAACTGTAACATATTTATTTCTTTGCAGTCAGACAGGGATTTCCCTAGCTCCCAAAGCCACAGACCAAAGGCATCCATTTCTGGGTGGTTATGGTAGGTCTAGGTTTTGTACAATGCTCAGAAATGGATACTGTCTTTGTTTCAGATATGAATGATAACTGCTCAATTTATTAAGGCTTCTTGGACATTGTAGTCTTTTGTATTTCTCTAGTGTGGATATATGGAAGTTTGTCTGGAACACAGGATATGAGACAAAGCAAGAAATTCCAGGTTTTAAATGAACCAAATGAAATTTGGTCTTTATTTCAAGTTTCTTTTGAAACCAATGACTCAAACATCATGATTTCTTGTGTCTCACAGTATTAAGGACTTTGATTGAAGCTTAAAGTTCGAAACTATGCCAGTTATCAAAAATATATGGAGATATATATATTTGTGAATGCTGGAAACACAGCTGGCACTTATGTTGAGAAACTGAGTAGTCCTTTGTCAAAATCTCAAGCGTACTTCCTCAAAAAAAGATCAGTTCTATCCAAATCATTCCTGATAGTAGTTGATAAGTTCTTGAAAACCTCCAGTGATGAAAAGCCTTCAACTTTCCTTTACTAATACTCCCAAAACTTTGTTATCATTATCAAAGGGATTTACTTTCTTTTCTTTTTCATAAAGTGTCTCTCCCCTTTTATTCTCTGTGATAAACAAATAGTTTCCATCCTTTTTAGAGTTTAACATTACAGCTAAGTGTTTACTACTTCTGAGTGTCTTCTCTAGCTGCTTGTATGTTCATACAAAGTGAAGCCAAAAAGGCTGCAAACAAGAATCATATCTGAAAGAGTTTTCTAATTCAAATGAATATTCAGTGTTCTCTCCTGCCTCAACCAGATTTTTCTGGAAAAATTAGTTTTGTTTATGAAAGATGTATTATAAAACCCAGTACATTTAGCTATTTCTTCTCCCTTTCCAGATTTTTTGTGTAATAAACAAAAGGTCCCAAATAAATAATTAACAAAAAATGACTTATTTATAATCAGAAATGTTTGGCCACCAGATGGTCCAGAGTATATCTTCATATAATGGGATCTCGGAACGGTTTTAACTCTGCGGGAACAAACAGCAGAGTAAATAAAATGTCAATTAGTTTAATTTAGTCTCGTATCTATTGAATATATATATTGGCACCTACATGGTTTTAATTTCATTTTAGGATTCCAGCTGCTATTGAACGCAGAAAACTTTTAAACAAGTAAATTAAAAAAAAATTGCAAAGACAAATAAATATGTCAAAGGATAGAAAGAAATAATTTTAAATGAAGCTGACAAGAATCTTCACTGCACACAAAACTTTATGCATCTGCATTGTTAATGTCCTTGATTGTTTTGTCTCTGACATTAAAATTAAAGTGTTATACTAATCAAAAATAAATTTCATTATCAATATGATCTTCAAATTTTCCTAAAGTCAGTTTTTCTCTCCCTCTCCACTCCCTGCTTTCAGACTCCTAAAATTTTTTGATGCCTGGGCAGCTTTTTGTATACCTCATACTTAGCTGACTCCTCTGAAATACACTATTAAATCCTAGATTGAAAATCACTGGTTTACATAGTGTCCTGAATGACACTTTTCTTAAAGGAATCCCAAGGAAATTCAACAGTTTTAATAAACTCACTTTGAATTTATCCCAGGATTGTATTTGACCCTCTTTCAAACACAAGGTATCTGAAGGGTCAGGCTGAGAATGGGTGATGAGGGCAAATATATCAAACTGAAATTGACTTCCTCTGTTGTACTGGATCTGTCTGGAGTGAAATAACTTTCTTCACACCAGCCTGTATATTGCTGTGTTTTGGATTTCTGACTAAAACAATGTTGGTAAGACACCAGTGTTTTAGCTCTTGTTGAACAGTGTTTGCTGTGTCAAGGTTTTTCCTGTTTCTTACTCTACCCCCTTGCAATGACCAGCCTGGGAGTGGGCCAGAAGTTGGGAGGGACACAGCTGGGACAGCTGAGCCAAACTTACCAGAGGGATATTCCTTACCACATATCCCATCAGCAACAAAAACTGGAGAGGGTGTGTGGGCTGTCTTCCAGGCCAGCTCTTCCTTGGAGACTGACAGGGCATCTTTCTGGTTGTGGGAGGTGGCAATTGCCTTTGTGTCACTTGGATTCTCCCCTCTTGCCTTCTCTAGAGCCCTGAATGAGTTTTCTTGCTTTTACTACTCCTATTTTCTCCCCCATCCTGCTAGGGACAGGTGTGAGTGAGAATCTGAGTGGGTGCTTAGTTGCTGGCTGTGGTTCACCCATCACAGATGTTCATCAGTTGCAGCAAGGGCTGCAAAATCCCCCTGGGAAGGGAGTCAGTGTTTGATGATTAGTCAGGGCTGAGCTCAAAGCTACTGCAAGTGTAATATAACTACCTGAGTCCACTGGGCTATATGGACCTGCAGCATTAATGTTAAGTTATACATATTGAGTTGCAAGGCCCTTTTGTTATCTGATACGTGCTGGCTGTCACAATCTGCAGACAGGGCTTGATAAAGCTACTAGGAAAGGCTAATATGTTTTGATGTAGGACTAAGCTGTTGTATGTTGTGCTCTGTGCATGCCTCTTTTGATCAGAGTTCATGGTGCATGGCTCTCATTTCAGGGTTTGAGATAACCTAGGACTCATTCCACTGAAGTTCCAAAATTTTCATTGTGCCCTAGTCCCATTGAGGTGTGAAAAATGACTATGTCAATGGTGATTGAACTCTGAGTAAAGAGTAAACTGGTCTTAACCTTTTACTTAAAATTAGGAATGCCTACACAGGTAGATGTCAGAAATGACCACATTAAAGAAAAAACATTAAGATAGTATTTCAGGATTACTTAACTTTTTGTCCATGCTGCAGCATGAAGTTCAAGCCCTGAACACTTCTCCAGAAGTTAAGCAAAGAACATCCACAGCTGTGTCCTATGCAGGAAAGCTCCACATTTCAACTTAACATTCTGTGCCAGAAGAATCTAACCTCCTGTCCTTGTCGTGGACGTTAGAGTTATGTAGATAACCCTCTCTTGCCAGGCTCCATCTTTTTTTGTTTTAATACTTTTCTGTGAGGACAAAATACACAATTTCACACTCTCTGGCTATAGTAATTTCCTTTAGGGAAGGATGAAGTACTAGGGCGAGCACAGCTTCTGCTGCATTATCTGAGGCAAAGCATGCACAGTACATAGGGAGGTATTAACAGAAGGGACTTTGGTCCCCTTATTCCCTCCAACTCTTTTCCAAGAAGAAAATCATTCCTCTCTTTCAGACATACTGTGCTTTTTGAAACCAAGCCACTCCATTTAATTTTTTTCTTGCAACTCATGTACTTTAGATGAAAGACCATGTGCTTGTACTCTATTAAACCCTATATTGACATTTTTTCAGAATCCAGATTTTTTGTAGTGGGACATTGCACTGGCATTGCTGACACCACTAATTTCTTGTGTTTATTCCTGGGATAGTTTTGTTTATTTCTATGATCTGGATACTGCATACTACCAAGAACTGTCTGCAGCCAGACTGGCTGCAGAAAGGTAGATTAACATTTTCACTGACAAGTGGATCATGGGAGCTTACTTCAATTACTATTTGTAGGATGTTCTGATGCTGAACAGAGGTCCCTTGCAGTTGGGGTTGTAGAAACATGCAGCAAATGACAGTGCTTGCTCTGAAGTGTTTACAATATAAATAGACAACAGAGTGGTGAGGGAAAGCTTGCTCAGAGACTTGCCTAAAGTCACACTGCAGGGAAGAGCTGGGAATAGTATCTAGGTCTCCTGATTCCCCCAAGTCTGTTACTTTATTTACTAGGCCATGTTGTCTGCCTCCATTTAATTCCCTTCTCCTTTTCTTTATTCTACTGTTAAAATTTGTCAGTACAGGTTCCCATATGCAAATAAACACTCATTTAAGTGGGAAAAAGACCCCACAAAATCAACCTCCTGGAAAAATACCTCTTCTAAAGATTCTTTACAGTGCTCTTTGAATACAGCAAACATTCAAAAGGGAAGCAGTATTCATGACTTTGTCTTTAGCATATTTGTATAGGGAATTTGAATGTATTTTTGCTCATCTTCTTTGGAGGAGTGGCAAGTTTAAGTTGACATGCAGCTTGACCTGTATGGAATGTGTGTACGTGTATGTTTACTAGGTAGTTGTCATCTCTGGGATAAAGGAAAAGACTTGCACTGGGCTGAAAGGAGGAGAAAAATAGATGTCTTTCAATATTTTTTGCTATTCCTTTTAATTTCAAGGCATGACCAACATCAGTGTGAAGAATTTTTCTTAAGTGCAAACCTAATTGCTGTAGTATCTCCAGATGTCTCTGGGAATTGCTCTTAATCACTACTCTAAGACTACATTTATTTATTTATTTATTTATTTATTTATTTCAAAACTAGATGAGATCTAAACAGCATTAAATAAAATTGCTAGGTCGTAAAACACATGCTTAACTACTGGGCATTCCACATATTTCCCATGCCTTTTCTGCTTGTTTAGTGATCTACAGTAGTGCAAATAAATACAATGTTCATGCCCAGCTTGTTCTATAAACTGTGGATCTTGTAAAGTAGTGGGTACACCAGGCTGCAAACCAGGCTTCTTGGATTCTCTTCACTGGAAAAAGTTTTGTTGGTGACTTTTGCAGAGCATGTTTAGGGTGGCACTTTTAATGCCTACAATAAACCCACGATCCTTTTGTGATATTTTCATTGATTTCTTCTGAATTTTGGGTAAGCAGAAGCCTGAATGCAACAAAAGCAACTTCAGTGTGGTGTTCTTAAGTCACTTTCCTAGCAGGTGCTGAGAGCACCTGTAAAGAGGGTTGTGCCAGCAATGACCTTTCTTCCCGTTTGACACAAGTCCATGATTTGCAAGAGAGGGTCCATAAACCCAACTGAATGCCTTATCCCTATAATCTCCTATCCCTATATAATATTATTTGAATTACGCATCTGAGAGAGGACTCATGTGAGCCACCAGGAGTGAAATATTTTTCGGGCTCAGATACTTTTCTTAAATACTCAGATATTTCTCTCATTTTTCTCATGTATTTGTGAGAGAAAAACAGGGAGTTACTCTGGTAGGAAAGCCTACTGATCAGAAAGACGATTTCGCAGCTATCTCATTAGATACCTGAGTTCAGTCTCGTGTCTTCCCTCAGATTAGTAGTGCTACCTAGGCCAAGTCAGCTTCCCAGTCATATGTCTGTTCCCCCTGTTGCAAAATAGGGAATAACAACCACCCTTTGCCTTGTTTGATTAAAAAGCAAGTTCTGCAGGCAAGATAGGATTCTTTATTATGCATATGAACAACATCTGGCCTAGTTTGCCAGGTGCACAAATCATTTATTTATGTAATTAGTTAAAAACGTGAGCTAAACTGTGATAACAAATCCATGTAGACACTCTTAGTCCTGGATGAATATAAGGTAAGTAGGGTAAATTCTTTCCTTTAAAAGCTTAGTGCATATTACCTCACATTTGCTACAGGGTAAATACACGTGAGTTGTCCCAGCTGAGCTTACACAGGACCATTTGTTACTCCTTCATATTCACATGCTTGAGCCTTTACACACATGAATTTTAATGCTTTCTAATAAAGTAAGGGATATTAGTTGTACAGGACTCAGCTTTGGAGGATAACTCAAACCTCTTGCTTAGGCAATGTCTGTTATTGCTCCTGGAATACTCCACAGGTAAAGAAATTGCACAAAACTCAGTTCTCCAGAGGAGCTTTTGCTCCTTAATCAATTAAATATCAACTGAATAGACAGAAATTTGGGAAAGTTAGAACTGACAATCAGTACAATGATTGCTTTCTGTGAACTGGTAAATAGATATGTGTTCATTTATCTTCTGGTGCAGAGTATGGTCAAACAGGTTATTTCAGACCATCTGTGCTTTGCATTAACTTGTTTGTCTTCAAATTAGAATGGAACAGGAGAGATGAGCTTTCACATCCAGCTATGGTACTCAACTGGGATCTAGCAAGCAACGACATCATTTTCCAGAGATTACGGTGCCTGCTAGATTGCAGCTCAGAGACAGATACCTGTGCTGCAGGTAAAGAACATAACAAAACTGGTTAGACCAAGGGCCAGGCAAGCTCAGGAGAAAAAAACCAAACGCATGCAGAATTGTTGTGATTTTCCAGATAAGTAACCATATCATGTAAGATATCTATCTGCATCAAATTCTTCTTTAAGTTACATGATCTAAATCTAGAATAAAACACTAATTTTTACTGGATTCACAAAATGGTTGACTTGTAACATCAACCACAAGGACAAAGCAGGAGCAGTAAATACTTGCTCTCATTCTAGAAACACAGTGATAGCAGATACTTGCTACATGTAACATTTCTCCCACTTTATATTCTCTACTTCAGGTTAAGTACACCTTTAATGAAATGGAATCATTATTTTTCACTTGCACTTCTTTCTCCCCCAGTGCATTAATCTGTAAGTTGGTAGCAGTTTTTAATTTTGTTTTTTCCTTGGTTTTTTTTTTTCCTTTTAGTTGGTTTGACTTGTCAGCCAACATTAAGTGGGACTGGCTTTTCTTTGTATCTTTACTGACAAATCTGTATTAGTAACAACATCAATACTGTATTAAACCTGAACTATGGGAATAATTTGTCATCACACTAAAATTAGTAATGTCGCATATCACATGGCAAGACACAGAGTAGAGAAGTAGAACTACCATTAGCTTGGGTTATTATTACCTTATTAAGGCCATTTAAATAGGCTGTAATTCTGGGAATTTAAAGGTCATTTTGATTTATTCAGTTCAGTTTCTTATGTGTTTAGAAAACTAATTAAAGAACAAACAACATGGCTATATCATTCTTAATGGCGAATATGTGCGAAGGGGCTGCCCATTCTGAAATCCAAAAGAATAATGAACTTTGTTATTATTTTCAACATTGAACATTGCTTCCTCTTAAAAATTATTATTTTTCCATTGCATTAAAATGGTTTAATCCAATTTTGCTCTTAATATTTTGAAAGGGATTTCCTACAAATGTTTCTCCCTAGGCTTGAAAGACTCAACCATCTCTAGTTTGTTTGAGATTTCAGAAAAATTATCAAAATAAATAAATACAGGGAAAAATAACAATCTCTGAAATATCTTTTAATCCCCATGAATGACCTACAATTTGGTCACAAAGTAATGGTTGTCCATTGTTTAATTTTTCCACTAAGCCTTGCACTGTGATGGCAATTTTTCTTCATGGCCTACTAAATGATGTGCTTAAGCCTTAAAAAAATGCTGGTGTACCTTCAGCTTCAAGAGTTTTGAGCACCTTAAAAAATGTAAGGCAGCTTTAAAGACTTTGTTGAACAGGGATGTTTATCCTTTCTTGAGTATTTTGCAGAACTGGACCACAGCTGTTTAATCCAGCTCTGATTTGAACCCTTCTGTAAGATGGATGGTGACAAATTTTGATCCACAGAGCCCAGGGTATGGCTATGTAGTGTGATCGTGTGCAGGTGGGGGAAGAGCATTGCAGACAAGTGACATTTCTATCAAATATAAACAGAATTCTAAAAGAAATAAGTGTAGCCATGACAAGAAAATTAACATTGTGATTTTACATGAAACCCTGTAATTTTTGTTTTGACCAGCAATCGCAAAATGTGCCTGTTGCTCCAGATCAAGCCTTATACTACAGTGTACAACAAACCCCTAGATATTTTACAGCCTCAAGAGTCAAAGTCACATGAGTCCTACTTTCTTTACCACATAGACATTAATATGAAGTCTTCCTCTCTAAAGGATCCAAGTGACAAATAAACAGTTTATGAATGCTGTAGTTTCCTAACAAGGAGAAACTCTGACTACATCAAACAACATTTTTATTCTGTGATTTTGGTTTAAAACTAAATTTATACTTTTAGAAATGTTCCCCAAAGCGTGTGGGGCTCTGTGGTATTTAAAGGTCATGCATCTTTTTCAAAAAAGAAGAAAAAAATAATTCAAAATCCAATTTTTCAATAAACAATGAAAATAAAAGAATGATTATAGATTTTGGGGGTTATCCCATTGTTGAGTTAATTCACCTTCCACTTAACCATAAGGGTCTTCTAGAATCATAGTTATTAAGGGTGGAAATGATGGCTCTTGTCAATCCAATCCACTTCTCTGGAAATGTATACTCAATATCCTATAGGAGCCTATTCATGCAAACTTGGTCAAATACTCATTCCATTTCCTTCTGGAAAGGGAAAAACAAAGGCACTTTCCATGCTGGGAGATTATGGAGTGTGTGCTAAAGATCTCAAGATCTTCTCGTCCTGATGGCATTCCAAGAGGCTGGTTTAGCACATGACTCCATTCTACTTTTGCCAGAGACAGAAGACCTGTTACTAAAACTAGTCATTATTCAGTGTCTTATCTAGAACATGGTGTTCCTTCAAAATTCAATATTCTGGCACTGGCGCCAGACATAACTGGCAGGGGAGAAGTGGATGCCACTTGTGCATCACCAGCAGCATTTCCCACAAAGTTGGGGGATGTCACTTGAAACTTGATGTTTCAAGAGTTATTCAGAAAACAAGTCTTCCAGCTTGTCCAGGGAGAACTGACAAGGTTATCACCAGAGGCGGGTTGCTAGAGGCTGCAGCTGACAACAAAAATGAGGGTATGTATACATTAATATCCAAAGAGACAGCTACCTGCTGGAAGCACTTGCCTGGAAGAGGTGCAGGGACTGTATAAATATAACCCTCTCTTCGTCTCATCCAAGGAAGTTTTGAGGCCAACACAAATCTGCAAAAGCTGGGATCTAAGAGGCAACAACAGGGATTGTCCTTTTGTGATTGTGCTCTTAATAAATTCTCCACGTGGAAACTTTTTAACTCAGGCTGTGACTTCCATGTCTGCTTATATGCAAGACCTCCACCAGCAAATCAATCCTTATATTGTAATGGCACTCACTTGACAAGGTGTGTTTGGCTTAGTGCACTGCTGCTATTTGTTCTGTGTGCAGCGTCACAGAGGGATGTGATATGTGAGAAAATCAGGCAGAGGAGCTGGCTGATATGCACAAGCGGCAAATTTGTTTATAAAACAATAAAAATAGAGATGGTCACTTCTGAGTGTATCTCTTGTAAAAACTATTCGTTATTATGCTCTTTGATGATGTGCCTCTGATTCATTTGCTCAGTCATCTGGTTTTCCCAATTAATGGGTTAAGGAACAGATTACAGTCTTGGAGGACTATGGGCACACAGACTTGGCTGCTGTCTCTGTAACATCTTAGAGCACCACCCTGAAAAATACTGTGTGCAGAAGCTTTCCTGACGCAGCAGGCATGACACTAGGTTATGTTTCCCTGAAGCATTGTCTCTCTAATGCTTCTTGCTTGAGCTGACATGTGGAGGAGCAAACAGAAGAGGAGAAAATTCTTGTTTGAAAAAGGGAAGTCCGCCACCCAACTGTTTCAGCCCCAAACTGGCAGTGCAGATGAATACTCCTACTTCTGCTCCCTCAGTTTGATTGCTGCCTCTGGATTACCCAGTGAGGAACAGGAAAGGTTTTGCAGCAGCCTGGGGACAAAGGTTGGGAGAGTTCCTGGTCTCTCTGAAAATCTGGAATAAAAACATTCAGAGGGGAACATTTAAGCAGAATTTAATTTAATTTGATTTTTATTAATTTTTAACCCACTTTTAAAATTTTTAATTTATTTGTTTTTAAATTACCCATAGCATGAAGCTGAACTCCATTGCATGACCTTGGAGCTTTCTGTACTCTAAGTGAGGAAGTGCAGAGATCCAGAAATGCCTGCCCTGGCCTTGGGCTAGTTCATGCAAAAAAAGACATTGAAGTAACAGAGAAAAATTAGGTGAGATATGGACAGTAATGGCTCAATGCTCATTTTGCCTACAAATATTGTCTAAAATAAAAGGGGAGAGGCAAAGTATACACCTTAAGAGTCTTTTCTGTCAAAAATTTTAGGCCAGCTTCTCTGCCTAGTCACAAGGAATTCTGAGCCTTTCTTGCTTCTGTTTACATCCTGGTACAACATCAGTGTCATTCCTTCTTGCAGAGTCAGATTCATCTGCATATGCACGGTGTAAATCTTCCTAACATGAGAAATTAAAACTGAGCTAGCTCTCACCTGGCACCTGTAAGAAACCTCAAGCACAGGTATAATGCTTTTTCTTTATGAGGTGACCTTCTTGGAAATAGACCTTTTTTATTTTCTTTTTGCCCAAGTTTCAAAATAAAAGAAAAAAGAGGAAAAAAACCCGAAAAATAAACAAGCAAAAAATAAAAAATAGAAGAGGAGAAAGAAAGAAAGAAAGAAAGAAAGAAAGAAAGAAAGAAAGAAAGAAAGAAAGAAAGAAAGAAAGAAAGAAAGAAAGAAAGAAAGAAAGAAAGAAAGAAAAGAAAGAAAAGAAAAAACAAAACCAATCTAGAACCAAGACTAGAATCAGTGGACCAAGACCACCTTCAGGTAGTGATGTCAAAGCACAAATGAGAAGCGTTTTCACACAGCAGAATCCCTTCTCCAGTCCTCTCTGACCATATTCCTTTCCTGATGTGAAACTATGGAGTATATTGGTTGCCTCTGCCCTTTCAGTATCTAGGCTTGGTTACTTTCCTGCATCAGAACCAGGCTTCAAGCCACCTCTGACCACAGCTGATTGGAACCAGGTGACATCTGATCATATAGGACACCAGTGCTGTTTCTCCGAGGGTTTAAGAGACACCTCCAGATATACTTACAATTTTCAGGGTTTTTCTTTGTGGGTAGAGTTGAAAAAAAAAGCCCAAACCAGTGCCTTTCAGTATAAGTTGACCAAGCCAGCTTCAAACAATGGGTTGCTTGGCTTGTCTTACAGTGGCATTAGACTTAAAGCAACACTGCAGAACAGCTAATAAGCTGTGTTAATGCATTTTCACTTCATCCAGGGAACTCAGAGGACAGAGAGGGTAAGCACCCATCTGTCTGCAAAAGACTGTATAGACTTCCACTGCATCATGAGCTGGACTTTTTAATGTGTAATGAAATTAATTAAAACCTCTCCCTTCCCCCAGTATTGGTTAAATATTATGACTCACCTGGTTGCCTTCTGAGCATTATAAAACTAGACAGGATTGGAGGAGGGGGGAGACGTGGAGGAAGGAGGGAATGTGAGATGTTTCTTCCTCTTTGTGTCTATCTGGCTTTTCAGTGCAAAGTCACATTCTGTCATGTTACACACGCACCAAAATATTTAGAAATACACAGGGCAAAGATCAGCTTGCAAGCATGAGTTCATGAACTCTGCCAGTGCACAGATTTCTCTGCCAGAGCAGCACAGCATCCTAGAGGCAAGTCAAATGAAAACAGTCAGAATAATACACTCAGGTAACAGAAAAGGCAATTGTACCGCCAGGACCAATCCTGAACAAAATATATTTTGGCATATATTGAGACCTTGACAAAAGGAAGCCTCCAAGGTTACCACCAGAGTTGACTTATTTTTTTTATTTACCTTTCTATTATTTTTTTTTTAAAGGAGAAGGAGTGTTTAATTATCAGTTCTCAAGCAAACAGTGGTTCGGCAAAATGTCAGATCTCCAGCTGAGACGCCACCAGTTTGTGCTTGGGATTGTGTGCCAGGCGGCTGTATGGACAGGCGAAGACCTCCGACTGTTCACTGAATGAATTTCCACTTGTGCCTCATGACATTGATTGAAAGCGAAGGCTGCTGTTGGAGCCCTCAGGCTGTCTTAAGAAATCCATCCCTCCCCATGCTAGATCCTTGATGAGTGTAACTCCAGCTTCAGGAGAGACTGGGTGAAGTGGAAGGAATTTAACTCTCTGGCCCTGGAAGCAAAGTGCTGTCAATGGTTTGGGCTGATACTTAAAGCAAAAGAAGAGAAAGGAAAGAGAACAATGAAATAAGAAGAGGCCAAGAATTTTTTTTTCCTTTATTTCCCTCACCTTTCTTCTTTTGTAAGAAATAAGACATCAGCACAGAATGCATTTTAAGACATTCTTCTGTTTTCTAAGCTTAGCTTCTCTGAATCCATTTTAATATCCAAACCAGAAAGAAGGGTAGGAACAAACCCATGAATTTGGCATGAAGTGTTAACTACAGTCTTCTCCAAAGGAAGGCAAGTTGAACTAGATTTACTTTGGTGTAAATATATCTTGGACCTCTCTATGATAGTACTGCCTGAACTGTTTGTACTCTCTGAGATTGGAATTTGTGTGATCCTCTGGCCATGCAATTCCATTTGCCAAACACCAAATTTGAGTTACATACAGTGCCACAGGGCTAATCTATCTGACTGAAGAGGTATAAGCGGGTGCTGTCCCATTAGTGCCACCATTCCATTCTTTGCAGGGATGTAGCTCATGAAATGCAACAAAAGTTTGTTAGTCACAATAAGCATTTTGATCACTTTTTATCAGGTTGTGCATCATTTCTCCTGGAACATTGGCATTGTATTTTTAATACTGGGAATGAATTGCTATGAAGCCAAAAGAGACTGCAGCCTACATCAACCAATTAAAGTTATATGTTGTCCTTTTTGTCTTGGTTTTGTCTGTTTTCTTTCTTTCTCTCTCTTTCTTTCTTTCTTTTTCTTTCTTTCTTTCTTTCTTTCTCTCTTTCTTTCTTTCTTTCTTTCTTTCTTTCTTTCTTTTTTCTTTCTTTTCTTTCTTTTCTTTCTTTTTTTCTTATTCTTTCTCTGTATTCTCCTGCCTCATACTTCAGGGGCCATATTTTGACTCAGTAGTTGTATATCATGTACCACAGTGAGGTTCTGATACATCACTTGGGAGTATTACATTATCCGCAGTAAAACCTGCAAACAAACCAAGGAAATCACTGCCATTGCAGACCCCAGACACATTAGCTAGAAAAAAAAGAAGTGAAACATTAAGCAAAAACTCCCCTATGTAGTAAAGACAAAAACCACAGTTCATTATCAAATCACATAAAATAAATAATAAATCTACACATCTGTCTCATTGCTAAGGGTAATCAAAACCAGCAGTGATTATCTTGGGATTTTATTTAAATTTTTCTTCTAAATTCCTGACGTAAGCATACCTTTCTAAACCAAAATGCATAAAGACCTTTTCCTTTGTGCCTTTCCTTTGGATTTTTGTAAAAATGTTTCACATAATAAAATTCCATTTTACTTTAATCTAAACCTAAAATAAAAATAATACACAGTTTTAAAAAGAAAAAAAAATATTTGGAACAGCAAAGCAAGTGAGTAAATTTGTTGTGTATTACTTTTGGGTTTAAATTTCATTAAATTTCAAAAACAATTTCTTATTTTTTGAAAGTGTATTTATTATTTGTCTCTCCTCTCCCAGACAGGAAAACCAGGAAAGTGACATCAAAGTTAACCTTTTCAGTCAAATGGAAAGTTTTCAGTACAAATAGCCTTTCAGTATATTACTAAACCAACCCCATTTGCTTCATTGTTTGATGCATCTAAATAATGTTCTTGCAATATTTGGAGCTTAAATACTCCCTATTGAAATTAATGAAACCCCTGTTATTGGCTTTCTTGCTGGATTGGTCCCTCGAACAGGATGAAGAAGAGAAGAGGGACTCTAGACTTGGTTTCTGTCCCTGACATCCATGAAATAGTTGGAAATTCTGATGTTACCCTCAGCCTCTGGGTCTGCAGTTTCTGGTCATACATTAAAGCCAAGAAGCTTCTTAAAAATAGAGAAACTTGTGCAGTTGGGATGGAGAAGTCCTGGTGCTGTTATCCAGTGGTGAAAGATGGTCTTCAACTGCATAAAATCACTGAGCCTTCCTCTCTTACCAGAAGGCTCACCCACCCTGTGCTCTCCTCTGCTCAAAGAGACATATCCAAGACATTAGACACACAGGTTGTTCATCATCCTGAAGCAATGTTTGAAATAAATTACTCCCCTCCTGCATCCCAGTCTCCTGCACAGGACATGGCGGTAGTGCTGCTCCTCCCCTGGGGTGCTCACCTTGCATAAATCCATGCAGTGGTTTCTGGCTGTGGTATCTACCCCAGAATTGTCTAAGTTTCTTATTCAAATTGCAAAATATGTGTGCAGCCCCTGCCATCGGAGCTCTCCCCCTGGGTAGTATCCCATGCTCCCCATGTGCACTTGGGGAGAACACAGGGAGTGTGGAATCTCCCACCTGGGGACCCTCTCAGTCCCCTCAGCACAGCCCGAGGAGCAGGGAAGTTGCACTCTGTCAGGGTACACGAACGGAGATTTTGGGCTCGTGCAAAATGTTGTAGCCAGTGAGAGATCAGGAGAGAGGTGTGTGGTAGAACACCTCTCTTGTCCCTTAAAAGAAGTGAGCCATATGCATTTAATTCAAAGAAGAGATGTATGAGACTGCCCCTGATGCGGGGTCCTGGCTATCAGACACCAGATGATTGAAGCAGCTACCTGCAGTCTTGATCAGGAGACGGAGTTTGACATATGGCCAAGATTTTATGACAAACCTCAGTATTCAGCATAGGGTTTTTTTCTCCTTTCTCATCCCCTGACTTTTCATTGTGAAAACACTCTTTGAGGTGCCTTATACTTTTATTTCATCGTACAGAACAGCTGAGGTGCCCTAGAGGTCCAATAGTCTATTCTTTAAGGCAAGGACTGTTAAGTTACCTTTCTTTTTTTCCAGCACCTTCCACATTACATGATTTAAATGACAGGTAAAAGGCCAGTGTTATCAGACTAATACCTGAAAGTAATTAGTACACACAAGTCATCTGAATTTGTTTAAAGAATTAATATTCATCATAACTGCAACTCACACATTCTACTGGTTTTCCCCTCTGTAGCTGGCAAATATCAAAGGCTTGCTCTTGCATAAAGCATACAGAATACATATTTCAAAGAATTTCTTACATATTTTTTGTTGGAGAAATTCATTTATCTGTTAAAAAAAAGAACAAGAAGTAACTTGTAAATTCATTGCTGATATTCGTTTGGACTGTGAGGGAAATGGACTATCTGCATTGCAATGTGACCCTGTGTATTTGCTGTCTGTGACCACCCAGGACACATAAAGGAAGCTCTCATTCAGACAGGTATTTTACCTCATACACAGAATTTAGCTTGTGAATTTTTGCCCACTGAAAACGGGCTTTTGCAATGTTGAACTAAAAAAAAGAAACAAACCATTCAGGAAGAGTCTGCTTCAATTCCAGATGCTAAAGTGAAGCACCTTGTCCAGTTGGATTGAGACATTAATGAGCCACTAGTTTATTCACACAATTGTCTTCTGGAAGTTACTGAAAAGCAAGGAGAGACAGGAGGAGGCTGTATAAGCAGGCACACTTCTGAGCTCAGGTTTATAAGGCCTTTATAGGAATGCAACAGCTAAGATGTTTTTTTTTCTTCTGGTTTAGAAATGACTTGAGCCTTCTGGCTCGAGTACGATTTCCAAAGTGTAATGAAGAAATATCTGTAGAGGTAGTCCTGTAAACGCAAACTCCTATTATATGTTTACTCACATCAGCAACATTATTCCTCCAAATAGCTTTAGATGAGACAAGTATGGCCTAGCTCCAGTATAAAAGCTCTGTGAATGTTCCCTTAATTTAGTTCTGTTACAGCACAGATTTTTAGATGCTTGTAAAAAAGGTTGGAAAACCCCTGAAATTTGGAAAACAGCCACATAGATTCTCAGATGGGGCTTGGAGCAACCTGGTCTAGTGGAAGGTGACCCAGCCCATGGGAGGGGGTTGGAATGAGATGATCTATAAGGTACCTTCCAAACCATTCTATAATTCTGTGATTCCTCAGCCTTAGTAGCTGACCCTACAGTGCTCATTTTGGAAAAGGGTTTTAAAAACTGAAGTAGAAATTTGGGACTGTAATGCGTTAAGTAAATTGGAGCCCTGTCCTGCCTGCATCTTAAAGGACTATAGGAACATTTCAGATAACTGAAAAGGGTTTTTGATGCAAGGGTTTTTGAATCTTCCATTGTAAATAAGTGGTACTGTTGTATATGGCATGCTGTTAAAAAGTGAAGCCTATTACATCTACTACAGAAGCTCTCATTGTTAGCATTGTGCATGACAATTTTTTTATCAGAATCATAGAATAATTAAAGTTGGGAAAGACCTCTAAGACCATTGAGTTCAATCAATTACCCAGCAGTGCCAGGTTCACCGCCAGTTGTGACTCTCAGCACCACATCCACAATTTTTTTGAACACTTTCAGGGGGTGATGATTCCACCACTTCCCTGGGAAGCCTGTTCCGATGCCTGTCAGCCCTTTCAGTGAAGTTTTTCCCAATATCCAATCTAATTCTTCCTTGGTGCAGCTTGAGAAGATCTCCTCTTGTCCTATTACTTGTTATGTGGGCAAAGAGATTTACTCCCACCTGTCTACTACATCCTTTTAGGTAATTGTAGAGAGCAGGGATGTCTCTCTTAAGCTAAGTCTGAAACTAAAGATGAATAGTCTACCTTACCCTGATGAAGAAATTGGGAGAGCAATACTTATCTTCTGCATGTTATCTCTCATTTTTTCATTGGTCATCTCCAGGAATAATCTGATTTCATATTTTTTAGTGTCTGTGAAGTAATCAAAGGCATAATAAAATGCCAAACCCCTCATTTGTCTTCTCTCCAGGGTGAACAGACATCATCTCCATCAGTCTCTCTGTGTTCATGCTGTTCTGTAGATCCTTGACCATTTGAATGGTGTTTTGCTACACTCTGATATACCCATGTCTCTCGTGTCCTGGGGAGCAGAGCGCTCTAGAGATGTCTCACCAGTGCTGAGCAGAGAAGGATCTCCTTCCTCAATCCAGTGGCGGTGCTCTGTCTAATGTAACCCAGGATAGTGTTGACCTTCTTTGCTTCAAGAGCCCATTTTTGTCTCATGGTCAACCAGTTGATCATACCCACCCCACATCCTATTTTTCCAAGCTATTTCCTACCCCCAACTGCGCAATAAAATATAATTACACAATGGAACCAATAATAAGAAAAGCATACAGACAAGTCTAATTAGCAAAACTATATCAATATTTTCTTTCCCTGTCAGGAAACCACAGACAGAACAATACACCATGGGAGAAACATGGTCTTCCTTCCTCTGGGGAATTGGGGTCCAGGGCTGACAGCCCAGGCAGCGCAGTTGCCTCCCGTGTTTGTTTTCCATAAGGGGAAGGAAGTGTTTGCTGATCTGCTGTGCCTGTGTTTAAACTAACTTTAGGAGTCTAATTGCTTGGTGTTTTCCATTGTGTATTTGCTTGCTGTCTTGACTTGATTTGGACTGCAGTGTGTCTGTTCTGAGTGATTTTGGAATTTGTTTGCTTTAAGGGAAGGCAAGGATTTAACTAGATGGAAACTTATGGTGTGACTGTGCCAGCTGCTTCAAACAAGGAGTGTCTCTTCTCTCCAGACACCACTTTCTCTGGAGCTTTGCCTGTTTTTTTCCTCTATAGAGGCAGGGGTATCTCATGCAGAAAGGGGTCACCACTTATTTCCCCGTTACAGGTCCATTGCCTAATAATTCATCAGGAAGAAAGAAGAAAATTCCCTGTAAGAGAGCGTCTAAACAATTCCTCTAGGTGTTTTTGGTTTTTTGTTTGTTTGTTTGGTTGGTTGGTTGGGTTTTTTTTGTTTGTTTTTTTGTGGGTTTGTTTTTGGTTTTTGGTTTTTGGTTTTTGGTTTTTGTTTTTTTCCCAAACAACAAACTGGTTCAATTAATCTATTATTTTTCAACATAAGCACCTGTAAAACTAAACAAACAGACACAAATTTATTTTCTGTGAGAAATGTGGAAATTAGAATTGACAAATGTGATATTTAGGGTTAGTTATTTACAATCTAAAGGTTTGTATCAGCATCTGGCCTGTCAGGGTAGGGAATACTGCAGTTTTTAAAAAGAAAATTTCCTTAGTAAAGCCTCCAAGCGAAAAAGTATAGACAAATAAACAACAACAATAATCCCCTCAGAACCCAACAAAACCTGGGCAAAAAATTTGGCCAGTTTTCCATAGAGGTTGGGGAGAGGGCAGTGCAAGAAAGAAGAGAAGAAAAAGTAGGAGAAATCTCGGTTTTTATTTGCTCTTCTCATGAGCACTATTAAGTCATGGAAGTTTCAAAGTAAAACAAAATTGGAATGAGATATTTTTATTGTTCTGGAAGTAACCTTAGCCCTATAATTTCTACACAGTGTATACTCCCACTGTTTGTTTTTTTTTTTTCTGGGTCAGATAAAATAAGCATCCACTGCTTCAGTGTAGCCCTTTTCATTTTTAATTGTTTGTTTGTTTGCAGAAGTGCATTGTAAGTGATTAGACAGGAATACATTAAGCAAAGCACAGACTAAGGAGGTGAAAGAGCATCCCTAAACATTCTCACTGGAGAGAACTTTAGGAAGGGAAGCATAAACTCTTGTTCCATCAGTGGGGAAATGGTGTGAATCCCTAGTGTCCCATTTGAAAGGACTGGGAAAAAGGATCCTTAAAACACGAGGACAGCTACGGCTGTTTGTGAGTTTGAAGGCTTGTGAGGAGAGGGATGTGATGATGTTTATTTGCAGTCTATCAGGCAGCCACTAGATGTCTCTGATTATTGCATACAGTTCCAGCACAATTCAGTCTCTGGTAAACAAAGGAGACAAAAGTGGATCTAAAGAGGTGTGGAAGTAATTTGATGTAGATCCTGACTTGTATTTGTTGGTTTAGATAAGCATCCTCCTTTTAAAATGATCCTGCATATTACAGAAATATAGTTTTTTCGTATATGCAAACTTCCTTTGGTCAGAAAATATCCAGATGTTTCTTCTACTTGTGAATTCCAGATTGTATAAATAAGTAATTTTATATATATATATATATATATATATATATATTACAGTAAATGAATACATGGATAAGAATCCACATGGCCTCTATTATTTCAGTTTGATAGAATACAGCACTGTATACAGCACATTATTTTTTTGCAAATATGCCAGATAATGAATGGAATGTCTTTAATAAATACTAGCTGTTTTCACTAAAAAGGTCTATATAGTTTTCATGCATGTGCAATAGAGAGTTGAGAATGATATGCTGTCCAAATTCAGGTGAGTATACATCACCCATTGAAAATCTCCTGCAGCTGGAGATTTTGACTGAAAAGACAATATATAACATATTTTTACTAAATGGAGTAAAAGGCATTATAAACCAAGGCAAAGCGAAGCCTTTTCAGCCCAGAGCACTGATTAAGATACACGTATATAGACATGCATGCAGATCTATAAATATTTTTTTTGTGTGAGTGTACAAATAAAAGGACCAGCTCTTTGCTGCCTTTTTTCTTGCAAAAAAAATTATGGTGAGTTTCAGAAGGTGTGTAAAACAGAACTACTTTGTAACTGAGGTAGATACAGCCATATCATTTAAAAGAAGGAAACACAAACAAAGTACTGAATATAATGGCATGTTAAATTCCTGAGCTATTCAATCTGTAGCTGTCTTTTTGTGTCCCCTATTGTCCCAAACAGAAAGTGATATCTGGAAAAGGAAGGAGACAGGTTCAGCACTTCATAGAAATCTTCAGGTTTAGCTATTTACTTTTCTAAAAAGAAATTCCCTCCAGAGCAGCTAGAACCTGAGTCTGACAACCCAGGTGCCACCTTCAACTTCACCAATTCCCTAATAATATTCTGAAGTGGGTTAAAACCTCTGGGATGTGCTAAATGTGTCATCCCATCATTATAATGATCATTGGAATGGTTTACTCATTGCCCATGTTGGCCACAAACTTTTCTCTGTGCTGTGCCAACCACACTGAAGGAAGGCATCTCTGTAGCCCATGTTGTGATTAAGTGTGCTGGGATGTCACTCTAGAAAAGGACTTCTTAGTAAAGACCAAAAGTTATAGAAATAGGAAGTGAGATTCTCAGGGAGATAAATGAGTAGGAGAGATTTATCGATGAAGCATAGATAGTGCTAAGAGTAGAAGTTAAAATAGCAGAAAATGACGTTCAAGGGAGCAAATTGAGGGAACAGATTTTTACTACAGGGAAAAGCAGCAAATGGAAAGTGCATAGTCCTGAGGAAATAGCATGAAAAACATGGGCAAGAAACAAGAGACGTGAAGCTATAATCATCTCCTGGTCCTCCCATGTGGGCGACCCATTTTAGCAATGTACCTGCAGTGTCATTACTGGAAACGAAATTTGGTATTTACATGATGGATCTGAAAGGTGGTGGGCCGCATGTATTGCTGCTGTAATTCCACTGGTGTCACCATAGACTGTGGACTTCCTCTAGGGACAGCACACTTGAATGTTACACCTGCAGTTAATAAACCTCATCACATTTCAGCACATCTCAGTCCCTCTTCTCTGATCAAAGGCAGTGGTTCATGATAAACCAGATGGAACAGCTGGCTAGGAACCACACTCATTGTCAAGATTTGCTACACTATTTAGCTAGTGTAAGTCTTACTCTCTTCCTCAATTTACACCTACAACAGACTTGACCCAGAGATGTAAACACTTATGTTGCACAGCCTTTGCTCTAGTTACTTAGCACAATCATAATTATTTATAGTGGTTTCAAATTCAGAGTGCTAGGAGCACAAATGATTACATTTGCTTAGATGTGTCTGCAGATGAGGTTTGTAATACAATTGTAATGAACTTTGACGGACAGAGTCTGAGCTAATACTGCTCCATTGAAAGACAATAATTCAGTGCAGAACAAAAGTCATCTGAAGGTAAGGATGTCATCTAAACTGTAAATGTAAAGAGGATTGAATCTTATAAGAGTAAAGTTAGATGGAGAGACTGCAGTTTAGTTTACAAGAGCATAAACTTGACGTAACTATTTTTGCACTGGTGAAGCTTGAATCAGAGCTCATTGTTGCTCAACCAGATGCTAGATTTCATTCAAGACCAAGATATGATTCTTACCACTCCCTCAGTTTAATACTGATCACAGAGAGGTTCTTCAGGTATTGTAATTAAAAACAAATTACTTAAGGTACCTAGGTCAGAGTTTTGAAGCTGGTGCAGTATGCAGTAGCTGGCAGGGCAAAACATTTTATCCTAGCTGATCCACTGGCATTATGATTAGGTGTCTACCCTCTGCAGTGGAAGCACAGCCCAGAGCTATGATCCCAGGGGTTATATCTGACAAAGAAAACTAAGTACCTGGAAGAATAAAACACATTAACTTCCTGAAATCTGCTAAGGACAGGGGTCCATCCACACAGGAATTAAATGCCTTAGTCTTTGATATAGGCAGGCAGATAAGGGACCAACACTTATTTCAAACTCTGAACATGGAAAACTTTTTTTATTCAGAAGTCAAACAGAGTAGGCTGTGATCCCTTCTATTTCAGGGGTTACATCTGCATGGCTCCAACCATATATTCCTCTCCAGATGATACTTACAAGCAAATCCTACCTATATGAAGAAGTTCACTGTAACAGTTGATTGTTCCTAGTTAAACCAAGACAAATGGGACAGACATTAAACCTAATTATGAATATTCAACCTGGTAACCACATCATCCACCCAGGAAAATAAATCTCATCAGCAACTGAAAGCAATAGATTGCTTCTGGTCTCCATGATTCCCAGGCATCTGGGTTATGTAGAAATAATTAAGATAAGGAGTTGGCCTTTCATCCATCAGTCATTGCAATAATAATGTGAAAGTTCCCTCTATTTCTATCTTGTCTGACCAGTGAGTTCCTTCAAAATGTGCTCTTTTCTAGCCTGATCATGCTTTCAGAGAAGCGACATTCAAATCCAAGTTCAAAACTCAACTCTACCTCAATAATTTCTTCACGTAAGTACCTGTAGAGAAACAGACATAGACGCAGCTCAGCAAATAAAGCAATTTCCCTCCTCTGGGGAAGAAGAAAAAGAAAAAGATTATAGCTGTCCTGTCTAATCTGAAATATTTGAGACATGCTGAATTACTGCACTGATGAGACCTATGATTTCCACGAGAAAATGAGACATGTAGGCTCCCTCTGGGAAGGTGTTTGACTTTAGCAGAAACATGCATGTTCCCCCAGGCTGGGATGCAACTGGAAATATAGCATCGATCCATAAACTGACTGATTTCTTATTCTGCTTGCCATGCACAGTGTTATCACCGAAGAAGCTGTTCCGCATTTAAAGCAAGAAGCAACTGCAGACCAGCTCTGGTGGGGGGTCATGAGTGTATCTGTTATCCTAGATGCCATATTTCAGGAAAGGAGAGAAGATTAATGCCTTTCAGAACCTTCCAGCTGCTTATGCTGTACTCATTTCAAGATATTTGTTGGGTCCATTAATCCTATGCCCTCTCCCAGCTTTTAATTGGTCATGACGATAAGTCAGAGATCCCAGATTCAACCCTCCATCCCGTCTACTCTGTAGACTCCAAATAGAAGAAGAAAAAACATTTTCACTACTCAGTTTAAACAGTAAAGTCCAAGAATATGTCCAGGTGAAGCATCAGGGACAGCCTGAGAACCCTCTGCATTAAGAAGACACAAAGAGCAGGAAAGTAAAACCTACAAGAGACTATGAATTATTGCACAGTGACACATACCTCACACCTGGGCTGATCCTTCAGTGGTTTAGGCTCTTCCTTAGTCCTCTGCTGCGACAGACACATCTCAGAGATCAAACCTGAAAGGAGGTTGTAACTGGGTGAGGATCACTCTCTTCTCCCAGGTAACAAGAGACAGGATGAGAGGAAACAACCCCAAGTTTTGCCAGGGGAAATTTAGATTGTATATTAGAATATTTTTCTTCCCTGAAGGGTAGTCAGGTAATGGAATAGGCTGCTCAGGGAAGTGGTGGTCACCACCCCTGTAAATTTTTTTTGAAAGTGTGGCTACATCATTTGGGAACATGGTTTAGTGGTGACTTGGTGGTGTTGGGTTAACTCAATGACTGAGGTCTTTTCCAAGCTAAATAATCCTATGATTCTATGATCCTTAGTCACGTCCTTTCGTCCTCAAGCAGTGTAACCCTCATCAGTCTTTAACGATCTATCACTGGACAGGTTGTTCAGGGATTTGGGATGAAATGAACGAATCTGGAACTGGAAAAAAATGAAAAGAAAAGAAGAGAGTATTTAAAAGCAGCGTCCTTAAAAGCATGCAGTGAAACCATACTAGGAACATAAATGGTTTGCTGTATGTTGATACACTGTGCCGCAAAGCCCAGACTTGGGATACAGCAGTTCCTGTTTGACTGTTATTTCACCATTTAACACCTGTCAATAGATTCCATGTCTTTCTTCGTCAGATGTCCTGTCAAAAAAAAAAAAAAAAAAATCAAACCCTCAAAACAAGACACGCCTTAAATCTCAAATCCCATTATTAGAATTATTTGTAAAATGCCCTAACAACTATTGGCAAGGTTTTATTTAGTGAAAGTCCAGGTATGACTGCTTGTTTTCAACTGAAAACATGATGACAACAGGTTTGAGTCGGAGAGAACAATACAGTAGAGCATTGAATGAAAGAATGGTGAGAGAGATAATGGAAGAATAAGTAGAAGTAGCTTATTTTCATCATTTGTAGTAGCGTTCCCTTTAGCTTCAGGCCAAGAAAAATGGTTGTGTATGGGTTAAAATAAGACATAAATCATGAAATGTAGGAACTTGTCTTCCAGCCTGTTGTTCAGGTTGACTTTGTAAATGTCACACAACTTTTCCCTGCCATACGAAAAAAGAGAGAATCTGATCAATTCCTCCCTGCTCCCCCCTGCTTCCCCAGGCATCTTCTGCAACCGATGCAAAGCACAGCATTCAGTGTCAAAGCCTGTTACATGCTGCTATCTCCTAATAATATTAAAATGAAAATGAAAGTAGCTCCCAAACAATCTTTAAATCAATCCTAATGTGATAAAAATGAATATCCCCTCTTTCTTTCCTCCTCCCCTGTCCCTTCACTGTCTTTTGAACATTTACAACAGCATTTTGTCTGCAGCAATGGATTAAATTGTCACATTGATGATTGGTGTCCAGTCTCTCAATTTTGGCATAATCGTTCTGTTCAAAGTGTTGCTGTACCTACATTTTTACGACCTGGAGCTGCAGCTTTTTTTTTGGTGTAACTGAACTAATTGTAAGAATCACAGAATCACAGAATACAGATAAAGTTGGGAGGGAGTTTCTGGAACTCATCTGCTCCAGCCTCCCTGCTCCTGCAGGGTCCCCTACAGCACATTGCTCAGGATTGTGACCAGATGGCTTTGGAGTATCTACAGGGAAGGGGACTCCACAGCATTTCTGGGCAATCTGTTCCAGTGCTCAGTCATCCGCACATTAAAGAAATTCCTTCTCAAGTTCACATGGAACTTCTTATCTGCCAGTTTCTGCCATCCCATTGCTTGGCACTATTGAGTAGAGCCTGGATCCACTTGACACCCTCCCTTCAGACACACACAGTGGTAACATCCCCTTTCCATCTCCTCTGTTCCAGGCTAGAAAGTAAATAAGAACTTTTACAATGACAGGGAAGGAAGTAACTTCTCCCTATCCTGGTCTAAGGATAGGTGACATAAATGGGTCGATATTTTCCACACCTTGTCTTTATATGGTCTTGCCTTGGTGCATACCAAAACTGTTGTTTCTGGTTACTCCCTCCTTAGCTTTTACTGCTGCTGTGAAACAGCCAGGATAAAAGTGTCCTTTGACACTTTTCATGCTTCCCATGTGCACTTAACTTGTTCTGGGAAATTAGTCATTTGAAGAATGCTGAAAAAAGGTATTTGTCACATAACTTCCCCCCATAAAAAAACCAAACCAAACCAAACCAAAACCCCTAGTAACTGATTTTTTTCTGACCGAAAAAGTAGACTAAAGTAGACTAAATTCATTTTTAATGCATTAGTCATTATAACTTGGAAAGACTGATACTCAGACAAAAGCTTCAAAATCCCAGACAAGAGTTGGCTGATTATAAGAACATTTTTGCAAGCATAAGTTAGAACACTTCTAAGAATAAGTGGAAGAGGTAGTTGGTACTCTTGGCTTGAATAATTAATATAGATTACTTTGCACAGATGAAAAAAATACTGAGTATTGGATCCCAAAATACCACATAAAATGTGCAATCAGCCCTCAAAAACTCCTTTTGCTGGAATTCCAGTGAGGTCATGGTTCATACCTATCGTGATTAAACAGTTTTAACAAGGACCTGGGGAAAAAAAAATAAACAGAAAATCATTTAGTGAGAATATTTTCAGATGACATAAATTTGGGTGCAGGAGTAAATAACAAGCAGAATGGATGACTGACTTGGAGCTCTTTGGATTGCTTGGTAAGCTGGGTGTAAGCGAGCAGTTGGGACCAAATGTGCCATTACAAATCCAGGGAAGCACAAGAATAGAAGCTGACTATACAAACAGAAGGTTAATGCAAGGAGTTAGTAATTTTTAAACATGACAATAACTGCTGCTCATTCATGTTCCCTTTGTACAATCTTTTCCCATCAGGGTTCAGACAATCTTTTCTTACTCATCCCCATACAAATTTGGTATTTCATTTGATTTGACTTGGCAGAGGTAAAGCACATGTGGAGATTTGATTAGTCTGTAAATACCTACATAAAGAACATTGTGGACAAGGTTGCAGCAGTGTTTAATGGCTAGTTGTTAAAGCTACAGAAATTCAAACTGAAAATAAAGTACAGATTTAAACAGTAAAACCATTAACCATGGGAGCTATTTACCAAAGGTGATGATAGATTTTCCATCTCTGGGTGTTCTTTAAATGGGTTTGCTGTTCTTTTCCTACTTCAAACAGAGATTTTGGACTCAATGTGGGAATTAATATAAGGAACTCCCAGGGCTTTCTTTGTGGAAAGAGGTTTTCCTTTATCCAGAGAGCTAAAGAAATTACACTGTCAGCAATGCTTTGTTTGGCCCAAGATTTAACCAAGTAGAAAAGTGACCATGAGGCATTCACCCACATGGATTTTTGCTCCAAGTCCAATTCAGTTAGCTCTCAGGACATGGCCCAGAGGATCAAGGGTGCACTATTAATTGTTTATCTGCCTTTAAAGTAGCACCTATTTTCTCTGATACACTCAACCTTTTCAACTCAATCCTGAATTTGGCATAGCTTCAAGCTATTTATTATGATTTAGAAATAAATCCTCAATTCTCATGACACAGCTGCTTTTGTCACAATAACCACCTGGGCACAACATGTTCCTGTGGTGAAGCTTGATAGGTTAATCGAGCTTCACATAGCTTGCAACGAGGTTTGAGAGGCTTGGATAAAAATAACAAATATTGGTTGGAATCACTGTTAATATTCTTTAAAATATCTTATGTACAGTGGCACTCAGACATGCTAGGAACATTAGCAAAGTATTAATCAATATATACATAATCAGCTTTCTGTCCTAAAACTTCTTTTCTATAGGAGCAGAGAATTATTTTTATTTTGCATAGATTCAGCACTGAAATATTAGGGTTGGAATAGGGACCCTAGTGAGTGGCATATCTTGTGCTTGTGCTTCACAGCAAGAGTGAATTAATTTTCCTTAAGACATTACTGTGAGACTGATTATAAGTCTGTCCTTGAATGCTTCTCAGTGAAAGTGATGTGACCTCCCTTGGCAGTTTGTTCCACGGATCTAGCTATCCTAATAGTTATAAAGTTTGTCTTAATCATTAACTAAAATTTCCCCTTTGTTGCAGCTTCATCCCATTACTTCTTGTTCTGACCTTGGTGACTAATTATAATAATTGGCCCCTGACCTCCTTCTATTATTTTTTATGTATTTGGAAGAGAGATGGGTGTAGACCAGAAAACGTGGAACCATATCCTAATGCCCTGACAGCCTCAGGAAAACATACAGCTTTGGGATTTTCTTTGACCTACAGTAAGATTAAAAGCCATGTGTAAAATGAGAACAGTATTCTGTCAAGGGCAACAAGAAAAGCTTCTCTATAGGGTATGTTGGTGATAAAAGAAAGACCAGGGAAAATGTGGGCCGTTTCTGGAAGGAAATTGGAGACCTGCTGGCCTGGGACTGGGTAGGTTGAGGTGCTCAACAATTTTTTTTTGCCTCAGTCTTCACTAGAGAGTGTTCCACCACACAAGAGACATAGTCTCCCTGGAATGAGTGCAGAGAAGGCCACCAAGATGATCTGTGAGCTAGAGAACCTCTGCCATGAGGACAGGCTGAGAGCATTTTTTTGTTCAGCCTGGAGAAGTCTCTATGAAGAACTTCTAGAACCTTCCAGTACCTAGAAGGGTTATAGAAGTGATGGAGAGGAACATTTTACAAGGACATGGAGTAACAGGACAAGGGGGAATGGCTTCAAACTCAAAGAGAGTGGTTTAGATCAGATATTAGGGAAAAATTCTTTCCTGCGAGGTGAGCCCTGGCCTTGGCTGCCCAGAGAAACGGTGAATGCCAAATGCCTGGAAGTGTCCAAGGCCAGGTTGGAGGGGACTAGGAACAACCTGGTCTAGTGGAAGGAGACCCTGCCCATGACAGGGGCATTGCAACCAGATGATCTTTAAGGTGCCTTCCAACCCAGAGTTTTCCATGATTTCTGAGAAGATCCCTTATACTAGAGTTGCTGCTTAGGTTGGCCAAATTTTCCATATTAACCACAGGAAAAGAGTTTGCTGAGCTGAACTGAGCTTACCAGAGAAACTTTGGTAATCTTTTAATAAAGAGCATTAGTATGTCATGTACCTGCAGTCCTCTCATCCATCAAATATGATTTTCCAGGAATAGGAGCCTCTGCATTCCTTTTATTGCATTAGCACCTAATGGTTGGATCAGCCATTGGCATTACCTAAAGTTGACTTGAAATGCTATCAAAATTAGGTCTTGCTAATAGGACTTACAAAAATATTCATCAAAAATTTAGCTTTATAACAAATGCTTTTTTTGGAAATGAATATAATTACTTTGTAGCTAAAGTATACTTTTGTTTTCTATTACAGCCTGTGCCAAAGAGTTACATGAGATTGGAAAAAAATAAATACATATTTACTCAAGTGCCTAATAATGACACTGTTTGCTTCATAGGTCTTGTATTGAGAGGAAGAACAATAACTTTATTTATTAACCATTAGTAACAGTTTTGTTTTAAAGACCTGTGCTGCTTCTTCACCATTACACTTGGCTTTACCTCTCTGCCATGTTGACAGTCTTGGTGTCAGTGAAATCTGTAACTCATTGGTTTCAAGAGAAGTATATGAGAGCTGACCGTTTTTCGCTCTGATAAATGGATTTTTCCTCTAAATGGTGTAGGGAAAGGATCTAGTGCATACAACGGCACACACTAGTTCAGTGGCCAAACTCACAGGTGATGTGTGTAGAAACTGAAAAAACCTTTTCCTTAACTCCTTCTTCATTAACACACTTCTCTGGGGTAGTACAGGAATGTTGAAGTGTTGGTCCTAAATTAGGTAGGTAGATAAGTAAATTTTCCTGAAGGGACCAGATTTCATGTCCTGCTTGACAGCTGTGACAGAAGGCAACTTCTGGGTTACAGCGCCTCCTCATTCTTGACATGTCACAAAATATTAACACCCTTGAGTATGATTAAGTGACACATCATAATAACTTATCATATATCTCAAAGTAAGTCAGAAGTCAGTGCTGGCCTCATGGTATGATCTCAACTCGAAACAAACGTGAACAAAAAACAAAACATTTTTTGCAAGCTGAGACCCAACAGCTGACTAAGACATCCTGAGAAAGGCTTCTTCAGTAGTAACTAAAATGAAATGAAAATAATCCTTTCAAACACAAGGAAGAACTATGTAGCCATCTACATAATTCTTGTTTATGTAGTACACATTGCTCTGAAATCATAGGTTTTTCATAAATGTAATTTATATTGGGGATGAAAGAGGCCAACACACGGTCAAAAGGTCTGAATTCCAATGGCTCCTGGTCATTGCCTTATCATGGGACAGATATTGCTAAATTAATTTGTGATTATGCAAATTTTTTTGCTATGATTTGAAATAGACATAAAAAAAGATAGAAACTGGTGTTTTGTCTTTATTAAAAATATTTCTTAGGGTTATATATAATAATACGATGTATTTATTGAAGAAAGATCTCTCCCTGTCATAAATATTTTATATAAAATATAAAATTTTGAAATGTTACTTAGAAATTCAATACTTATTAAGAGGACACTAGTTGTTTTTTGTTTTTTTTTTTTAATCAGTATAATGGTTTATGACTGCTAAAACCCCAGTTAATTTTACCTGTTTAGTTCCTGACTGCAGGTTTATGGATTTTTAATTTTTTTTTAACATACTGCAGACAACAATTCTGAAGAGGACTTTTGATGAAGAGTATAATAAAATAGCTACTTTTTCAAAATCAGTCATACTGAAAAGCAGACTTTCCCAACAAGCTTTTATCTCTATTCATTTGAAACCTTCAAAGGGAGGTATCAAACAGTCTTAAGAGTGTATTTTTTATAATTTACATTAGTTACTTTGCCGTTCCATATTTCATTATTCTATGCAGCTTGTATCAGGTGTCCTGAGATTCTTTCTCTTTGTATTATAGAGTGTCATGATCACAGTTCTTCTACGGTAGAGGATCACTTAGCTTTTCTTCACAGGACTGCAGCTGAGATCCATATCTCCCAGGAGACCATCTGTGATACAAGGTAAGTGACTCTCAGGAGGATATCACACAAATTTACTTCAATTAGTAGGTTCAGAAACCAGAAATATCTGGTAGCTTGTGAAGAGGAGTTTAAAAAGAAAAAGAAAAAAAGCAGGATAACCCCTCCTCAAGATTCATAAATGTCCTCTCTGAATTACCCAGCAGGACTATAAAGGAACCATGGCCATGGAAAAGGCAGTGCTGAGTGTCTCTGAGTGTCTCTGATGCCACACTGGTATATTTCCATAAATTTGGTTCAAGGTTCAAATATTTAGATAGAGTGCATAGATATGTTCTTATTTCTCCATGGCAAACAATCCACCCAAGATTTAAATACTCATAGATTCTGTTTCACAGTTTAACAGCATGACACATTTTAAGCTGAAGACTTTACAGGCAGTCAGAGGCGGCATAGACAGAGACAGAGATAGAGATAGCCACACATGGAAAGCCCTCCAGGAGGAATTTCTGTCATTCCTCAGTAGGGAAGAACCAGAAATTTCATGCTGCATGGCTTGAAATGTCCCCAGCATCAATCTAAAGTGGGTAAGAGTGTAAAATATTAAGACAGGGAGTGTAGTACCTCAAGGTGGTACAAAAATAATAGTTTGCTATTTTCATGAGAATCTTCCATTATTGTATTCAGTCTTCACATAAATGACTCAAGTGTTATTAATTATATAATGCAATATGGGTTAGAGATGTCCACTCTGAATACTGCAGGAAAGAAGGAGAAAGGCAAAGTCTGCCAGAGGAATATCAAACTACACCCATTATTTAGAAGTGCAGTGGTCATTGCTGGTTCTATAAAACAACCTTAAGTCAAGGGTCCCTGTGGTACATTTGCACTTCTAGGCTATTTTCATACTTCTGCCCTAAAAGGGAGCAAAGTACCATGATATTTGTGATAAAAAGAAACTCAGACCAGAGAGAGTAAGTGGCATAGCTATGACCATGCAGAAGACATGTGGCAAATTAGGAACTTGAGTGATATTTGGAAACATTTCTTCACTGAAAAGATGATCAGGCATCGGAACAGGCTGCGCATGGAAGTGGTGGAATCACCATCCCTGGAAGTGTTTAGAAAATGTGTGGATACGGCACTTGGAGACATGGTTTAACCCAGGGCAGGGCCAGGTTAATGGCTGGACTCAATGATTGTGGAGGTCTTTTCCAGCCTTAACACTTGTGTGATTACAGCACTGCTAATCTAACTGCCTCTACTTCCTGAAACAGGAGATAGACAGGTATCAAACAAGTAAACTAGAGATACAATGTATTAAGAGGAGCCTGTATGGCCTCAAGCTGACGAAATCAATTACTTAAACTGTTGAAAGCAGATGCATAAGTATAGTTAAAATATTCACATTAATTATTTACTCCTTTCAGCTTTTTATTTTATCAGCAGAATGGAGGGAAAGGGATTTAAAAAAAAAAAAGAAAGAAAAAAGATGTGTCTGTATTAGAAGTGATCAAAAAGACCTTTTTCCTAAGAAAAGCTGTAACAAGACTGTCAATTATAAACAAAGAAGGACAGGGGCAAGAAGATTGCGTGGCAAGTTGGTTTTCTGTGGTTTCGTTTTTTCCTTTTTCCTCCCTTCATTCTTCCTTTGCTCTCTTTGCTCTTGTGCTCCTTCCTCAACCAGAAGCAGTTCTTCCACAGCAAATGCACACCTGAGTCCAGCAATGGTTTTGACAGCTACAGTGGGCAGGAATTTTGGGCTTTGAGGGGAAGGATGGAAGGGGGCTGTTCAGGCTTTGTGTGGGTGTAGGACATTGTGGTTCTTCAGCATTTTGCTTCTGAGCATGGGGTCTTCTGTCCAGCCTGGAACCATCAAAGACATTTGCAAACAGACCATCCACTGTGGAGGTTTAACGACATGTATTTATACTATTCAGTCAAATGGGAGGGAGGAAAAAAGTCTTTAAAAATCTGATAAGTTCTCTTCCTTCTGTCTGCACCATGACTGCTTTCAATTCCGATGAATAACTGGTTTGCTCTTTCTCATTCCAAACATCCCTTTTCTTCTCTTTTCTTCTCTTTCCCCCTTTCTTTCTTTTCTTTTCCTTTTAGGTTCTCAATTTTTCTTTTTTATCTTCTGTTGGGGCCCTCCCCCTGCCATGTGGCCCTGGGAGAGGGGCCCCCCGGGGGGAGACACAGGGTTTCCCTGCCCCTGGTCAGCCTCATTCCCCATTGGTTGTTTTGTGTTCCCCTGCGCGGGCAAGGACCCTCGGGTCCCTTGATTGCCTCAGTTCCTTGGCAGAGCCCCGGCCATGCGGCTGGAGAAATAAACATCTCTCTGAAATATCTATCAAGAATCAGTCCATATATATTTCTTTTCCACGGGCCTCGTTGACTGATACAGCGTGTTGCAGTTTCCCCACTGTAACAAATGGTGAGAGAATGTGAGCAGAACGATCCCTGATCCCTAAGGACAGTGACTGATTTGTGAGTAAACTCTGGATTCCTCTTCTTGTTTTTGTTTTCCTGTTCCATCTCTGTACTATGGAGCAACTGTGGAAAGACTCTTGGCTCTCCAACCCACATATGGACATTTATCTTAAAAAGATTCTTGAATAAATGATTTGTAAATTTTAGCTTAATTCAAGCTCAAAAGGAACTGAAACATTTCCTTTCATGGTTGTTTAAGAACTTTTTCTACCTTTCTTGGGATTTAATTCTTACCAAAGACTTTTGGAAGATCGTTTGGACACAGTTAATTTCTGAGTCAAAATACATGCTGATGGAAGAATATTTTCGTGAATATTATTTAATTACCGAGTCTGTTGAGCAATGTCAGCTGTGTCTTGGTGAAGGGAAGCGTGTCTCAGAGTCCGTGCAACCCAGGCCACGTGGACCGAGTGCTCTGTGAGCAGCAGGGAGGCAATTCCTGTGCACGGGCAGAACGGTGCGAGCTGCAGTGTCGGCAGCAGAGAGAGGTGTGGCAGGAGCAGGGCGACCTGGTGGTGCCTGCCCGGCCTCATGCAGCATGTGGTGAACGCCCAACCGAAAGGGGCAGTGCGCGGGCGGCGGCTGGCAGCGGTGGAATGGAGCCACACCTAGCCGAGATGTGTGCTGGAGCAGGGTGTGGGGGGGGTGGTCGCTTGGGGGCCCAGCTGAGACGTGGACACGGTCCCAGGCAGAAGCAGCGCAGCTGAGAGCAGAGGCGGCAGCGCACAGGGAGCTGAGCAGCACGGCCCAGCCCAGCCCGCGCAGCCCCGAATGTGACCCGAGAAGTGCACGCAGGCATGAGCAGCCTTGACAGCCCCGGCAGCCCTGGCAGCCCTGGCAGTTCCAACACGGGAGCGAGCGAAAGTGAAAGAGAAAGAAAAAACGCAGCGAGACAGAAAACAGCAACCACTCGAAAAAAGGAAAAAATCATCGTAGCTAAGGTTTTAGGAACAGTAAAATGGTATAATGCTAAACAAAATTATGGTTTTATAATGAGATGTGACAACCAAGAAGACATATTCGTTCATAGAACTGCTATTAAAAAGAATAACCCTGTGTTGGGGTTTCAGTTTAGTCTTAGTTTTTTTCCTGTTAAAGGAATTTTCTCCCATATGCATGTTGCTAGGGGACAAATAGCTGTAATTAAGAAAGACAAAAAGGGGAGTGGGCGGGCCTGGCTACTCCTTTGTCTACACCTGGGTGTGGGGTCAGTTCGCTCTGAGCGTCCGGAGAGAGAAGCTGCAGAGAAAGGAGCTGCTGCTTCTTTCTTTTTGGCCGTTCTTTCTTCCTGCTGGAAACAACGCCGGGACCCCAAAAGCCGCTTTCCCTGCCCTGCTGGAGACCGGGCTGTGGCTGCCCTGCCCCGCTGCTGCTTTGAGCTTTCGCTACGCTGTAGCCCTGCTCTCCCTGCCTGCCTGGGCCTCCGTGGGGTTCTCCCATCTGGATACATCTCGCCTGCCACCCGGGATTTGTGTTCGTCCCTGCCGTTCCAGCCTGCCGTTCCAGCCTGCCGTTCCTGAGAGTCCGGGATCGGCTGCCCAGGGGTTTGTGAAGCCTTTGTCCCATCCCTTCCCGGGATCCCAGGGCACCAGTGCCGCGTGTTTCCCGAGCTCGCTCCGGAGCGCCCCCTGCAGCCGCGGGGGAACCATCGCACCTGCCCTGCTCACCGGGAGCCGCCAGCGCCCCTGCCGGCTGCGAGCGGAACTGCACCCGAGGGGAAAGGGCCCGACAGCCGAGAAGGCTGGCACTGGGTTTGTGGTTGCTGTTACTGCCATAGTTGTTGTTGTTTTGTTTGACTGGTTATATACATATATATATAGAGTAAAGAACTGTTATTCCTATTTCCCACATCTTCACCTAAAGGCCCTTGATTTCAAAATATAATAACTTAGAGGGAAAAGGGGTTATATCTGCCACTTCAAGGGGGGCCTCTGCCTTCCTTAGCAGACACCTGTCTTTCAAAACCGAGACACCCTGAAAAATGTATCCCAAGCTTGGGAGATGGAGAGGTAGTGGAATTCAAAATTGTGCAAGGTAGAAAAGGGTAACAAGCAGCAGAGGTCACTGGGCCTGATGGTGTTCCTGTAAAAGGCAGTATATATGCTAAAAATCGTAGTCATGTTAGACAATATCTCCATTGTAAGCCCCCCCTAAAGTCTCCCTTTCCTAATCCCACCTTTCCCTTTTATCCTACGTCCTATTACCCCCAGTGTATTCCCAATCCGTTTTTTCACCCATGTTTTCCCTCACAAAACCATGCCTTTGCCAATTGTTTCCCCAAAAATCCCTTTCCAATGCTGAGTGGGGGATGAAGAGGGGGAGGGAAGAAATTAACTGTTGTTGTTTAGAGTTCCAACAGGTACAAATGGAAGAAACCCTCTCCTGCCTCAGTTTCCCCATAAAGCATGCTCAGAGAGTCCTGTCTCCCTTCTGCCAGCCTTAAGATGTTCCAGAGAATCTGTTTGGACATTTAAAGACTCAGGAGGGTGGCTTGTTTTGTTTTGAAACTGTCCTTGTTATCTCATGTTTATCCAGTTGTTTTCAATGTTAAGTTTTAAATCTCCTTTTGTTAAAAATGAACAGGTGAAATGTCGGGGTCCCTGTCCCTTCCCCCCTGCCATGTGGGGCCCTGGGAGAGGGGCCCTGGGGGGGAGACACGGAGTTTTCCTAGCCCCTGGTCCGCCTCATTCCCCATTGGTCGTTTTGTGTTCCCCTGTGCAGGCAAGGACCCTCAGGTCCTGTGATTGAGCAGTTCCTTGGCCGATCCTCAGCTATGTGGCTGGGAAAATAAACACCTCTCTGAAACATCTATCAAGAATCGGTCCATATATATTTCTTTTGCACAGGCCTCGTTGATTGATACGTGTGTTGCAGTTTCCCCACTGTAACAATCTTCTACCTCTTTGTTCCTCTTCTCTGTAGACCTGTCTGCTGAGATCAGATTTCTTTTGTTTTTGTCAGTGTCATTTTCACTTTCTAAAACTCATTATTTCTTTTGATGACCAGCATTCATACTTCTATTAATTCAGATATAAAGAAAGGCAGTATGTAAAGAGAATAGCTAATAACTTCCCCTGTTAATGTTTCAGTCTGCAACAGCAACTGACATCCTCAGGAGGACATGGTAACAAGTTTTGGAGAAACGTGAGAGGGACCTGCCATGCAAATTAACAGGAGAGACCCTAGTCACAAAGAAAGAATAGCAAATTCTTCCCTGGGCTGGTTGACAGCCCATTAACTCATTTGTGTTTTCTTCTCAGAAACATGACAGAGAAAGCCCACAGATGGGAAAAGGAGATGCAAGGATTGATGTTCAAATATCATGAAAATGGACCAGATCCTCAACTGTCATAAATCAAGGCAGGCCCACAGGAATCAATGCAGCAATGCCAATTTACACCAGATGAAGACCTGGCTCAATAAATCTATCACTCTCTTGATAAAGGGATGAGTGGGGAGGGGGAATAGAGTATGAATTAGAGTCTGTTCAAACAGTGATGAAATAGAAACACATCTCCTTCTTGTTGCAGAGGGATAGATGTGGAAAAAGTTTCATTTGAAGCAAAAGCCTATCCCTAGGGACTCCTTAACACACCTTGCTCCTTTTCCTGTGAGGGAGATGATGTCCAAAGCATCAAAACCAGTGCTCATCCAAAGGTTCAAAGATGATGGAGACATTGATTCTACATTACACAGAGGGGGCTACTAACAAATAGCTTTTTAAATGTAAAGGAAACCCTTCTGTAAGGGTTTTGTGCTGAAAACCCCAGCCAGAGTGTCTTGAGCTGGTGTTCAGTGTGTGATGTCTCTTCGTATCATCCGTGCAGCTGTTAACATATAGCTTTCCAGCATTTGGGCATTCGTGGGGATTAAATGAAATACTGTATTTTCTTTTTTTTTCACCTTTGATGTGTCTTTTGTGGTTAAAATAATGGTCTTGGGCTTGCTTCTGGTTTTGAGCTAAGTGATGTGAAGAGTGTGATATCTCCAAGGTGTTGCTGAAAGACGAAGTAATGAGATTATGAGTGACTTTCCATTTTCCTTCCACTGGTGCTCTCCTAATATTTACTCTTCCACACTTTCCATCCCAAATATCAATACAGATAAGAAGGAAGTGAGAAACAGGAAGAAAAATAATCCTGAAAGAAAAAAACTCAAAGAAAGCACTGAGATTTTTTTCCATTTGACAAGTAAAAAATCTCAATTAAAAATATCAAAGAAAAAACCAAACAAAAGTAGAAGGTTGGATGAATAGGAGCTTTTGCTTAGTTCTTAATATTTTAGGTTGACTTTCCCTTTTTGAGAGGAAAACCTAATGGCTTAAGAAACTACAAAGAACTTTCATATACTGTCATTGATACCATGTAATATTATTTGCTGGAAATAATTATTTTTATTTGCTGGAAAGCAAATAACTTTATTGTTTGCTGGAAAGTTTTTGGGTTTTTTTGATCTGTTTGATTTTTTTTTCTTTTCTCCTAGTTTCTAATGTATTTTGAATTTCAGTATAGCCAAAGAAATATAGTGCATATCAGCCAAAACTAAATACCAGCTGGTTGTCAGAAATTAACACAGGGACTGCTACTTTCCCAGTGACAAAATTGAGCGATTTCTCATTTAACATAACAAAGAAGGAAAAAGAAGCTACCCGATCTTAGGACAGAAAAATGAAATGCAATATACATAAAATGGCAAAATTACATTCGCACTCGAAATGAAAATTTCTGTTTCTGTTCATCTCTGGAAAATTCATGGGGAGAAAAAAACAGGCAATGCTTCCATTCGGTTTATTGATAAAATTTGAAAAACTAGCAAGATCCAAGACTGAACAGCTCCAAACCATCAAAGCAGAGAAATTCTGTCACAACCAGACCAGGGCAGCTAACAAGCACAGACAAAAATATTCAGTAGTTCATGAGGACTTTTATCAATTTGATTATGAAAACAACCAAGGAAATTAAGGAATTGACCTTAGTGGCCAAGAAGGTCCTCTCTAACTTACGTCTCTAATAAATAAAAACCTTGCATTTTTTAAAAGTAATTTGTGTCAAATCTTTCAATGTCCATTGTTAACAGGCAAACTCAGAAAGACCTACCCAGGATGAGAATGTCACCATGTGAATTCTGATGCTTGGTTTTCCTTCCTCTCATCTCAGGGATGAGAGACCAACCTGTCCACACAGAATATGTCTCTGTGAAGTATTGAACTGCACTACATCTGGAAACCCATACATCCATCCTCTACAAAGATATGAAGATTATAAGTTCTCTCACCCAAACGTGTCATAGGATAGGCATGGAAAGCAACAGAGCAGGTCTGAGCCTTGCTTAACTCCAAAGAATATAGGGAATAAGATGTTAGTTTTACCCCTGTGATTTAACTTGAACATATGCAGAAGCTTGGCTTCTGAACACAGAAAGACCTGAGTCACAGGAAAAATCTTCAATAGTTCTTCTCTCTTACCAGGGCATGGTTGTATTCTTTCTCCCTCTTTTCTGCCTTTGTTTCCCTTTTATTCTTAGCCATGTATCCAGGCCTTTTCTTGCTGACTGGCTCTTTTCTCTTACTTCTATTTCTGCTTCTGCCCTTTCAACCTTTTATTCCCACCCCTTTTCTGAACAGCTGCAGAAAAATTCACCCTTCCTCCTTCCCCACCACTGATGTATTCTGATTCAGACCACAATGAACTTTTCCACCCACATGGTCCACATCTCTGATTTATTTTGCGTGTGACCTGTTGTAGCTCCAATTGTTTCAGCTGCTTCCAAGCAAAGGGCCATTTAATTGTTCCCTCATTATCTCCAAGGGGAGGTGGCTGCTAGTCACAGCCACTTCCCCACCATAATAAAGTTATGTGGTTATTTTTTTCAAATTAAAAATGCAAGAGCACAACAGGCAAATGTAATTCCATGGAGGGGATGAAACCTCAAGAATTAAGAAAAGGAGAAAGAAAGCAAGAGAAAGTGATTATTGAATAGAAGCAAACATGTAAAGATAAATGCAGATTTTAAGTTACAAAGCTGTTCTAAAAGGTGCCCAAGGATGAATGCAGGACTTTATTTAGAAAAAAGTCTTATCCGGGGTTACAATATATAAATATTGAAAAGCTCCCTAACAGGTTAGCCACACTGCTAGATGTCAGAGCATTCTTTGCAAGATCCAACTTGCAGCAAATTGACTGTGAAAGGAAGGCAGAAAAAAAAGAAGAAAGAAAAAGAAAGGAAGGAGAACTGCTTGACAGAAGGGCTTCAACCACCTTTTTTTTCTTTCTCATTCAGCCATACTGCATATAAATGCACTTAAACATCTCTGAAATTCCTTGCTCATACAACCCCTTACAAATGCCTTGGACTATGATTTTCTCAAAAACTTACCTCTCACTTCTGGACGAGAGAAAAAAAAAAGGTTCTTCATGCCAATAACACCTCTGTGAAATGTCCTCAAAGGACAGTGTTTCTTGCACCTATGTTTTTTTCTCCACGAGCAGCCATCTGCTGTAACACATCTCTATTTTAAGCTTTAGAGCCACGTGGTTTAAATCCACATAAGTGTTGATTGTACATGATTGCCTTTATTGATTCTTCCTGGGACAAAACTTGCCTGTATCCAACTTCACATATAGTTTTAGTCTGGACTTTTCTTTCACTCTTTAATACTTTCTTTTCCCATCCTTCCATTTTTATAGTTTTCTTTTTGCTGTGGTAGTGCCTGGGAATTGCAGGCAGTTAGAAAAAGTCCTGTTAAGCTATATGTGCAACAAATGCTTCTGCATGAATATAAAGAATATCTCTTTCTTTCTCTGAAAGGCACCTTACATTGTAATAACAGCCAGTAAATCCAATAAAAATAAACAGCCTGAGTAATCTAAAATTAGGGGGGAAATAGAAATTATTCTAGTGAGGAAAAGTGAATGTATTAGAGGGTATTTTGAAACAAGTATTGCTGTGCTTTCTTGGTAGGAATAAGTAAGTGTCATAGCCTGGTTATTTTCAGATCATTAGGCTGCAGTACCAAGTAGATATTGATGCTGTTTCTAACCCTCTTTTACCAGACTACTTCCAGGATAACAGGTCTTTTGACTACCTCTCACGGCACTTAAGTGAGACATTTAGGTGGGTGATTTGGGGCTTTTCTCCAGTTTCTTTTCCTGATCAGTGGAATTTGCCAACAATAAGGTTATTTTTTTTGATTTTCTTTTTTCCTTCCTTCTCTCTGACAAACTCATAGATGGTGCTGCTTTCAGCATTAGTGGTTTTTTTTGAGTATTCCTATACAGACCTGAATTTTAATAGATAATCTCATGTTTCGCTTCCTTCAAATTATCTTAAAATTAAAAACTGACTAGTGCTTCCTCCACTGTTTATAATTTACATCCTTTTCCATGCAGGGATTGAACAGGTATCCCATAAGCCAGAGCAATTCTGATTAAATCAGTGTGTTACTCATATGCTTAGAGTAAGGCACCTGGTTACAATGTTTGCCTAGTGAGCAGCTGAGTGAGTGAAATGTCTCATGAACATCCTGAGAACAAATCTCCAGATTTATCTCCAAAACCAGTTACTAATGCTTAAATGATATAATTTCTCTCTATTCAGGCAGGAGGGAATGTGACTCCTCTTGAGTAGGATTTGACTTTAGGAAATAAATAGGCACTTGAGAGGAAAGATCCAGAATTTTCCCTGCTTTTTTATTTGATATTATTTTGATCCTTTTTTTCATTCTTTATTTTTTTTTCCTTTTCTTTTCTTTAAAAGATGGACTTGAGCTCAGATCATTTGCAAGACTTTTGGATACAGATCAGCAACTATACACAGGGAGGATGAATTTTGAATCTTCCATTTCACACTCAGTCTGAACAGGGTAATAGCTTGAGGTGCTGTCAGGACCTTCATCTGCAAGGAATGATGAGGGTAGCAAACTTTTTGTGATTACACAGCTGGGAAACAGGCCATAGGATCTTCGGATGACTGAACCAGAGAGAACTAAAAAAGCATTTGATTTTTGCTCTTTTTTACATGTGTGGACACAGGAGCTGATGAATTAAAGGAAGAAGGACTCTGTATGCCTTCTCTAGACAGAGAAAGATGAGACGATAAAAGTACAGGGCTGAAACTCAGCTCATTAGGTGTGTGGCATTGCTCTAAGCTGCTTAGAAGTGTTGTTTGAGGATGGGATAATCAGTGACCCTAGCCGTGGTTGTGTGTGGATGGGAAGAAGGAAAGAAAAGGGAGTGTCGACAACACATGACTCCTAGGTTTTTCAGATAGATTCTGTCTTGGAGGAGTCACCAGGACCTGGGAGGAAACATGTTTCAGATTCCCACTCCATCTAAGAACCCCTTAAACTCTTGTGAGTCTGTATATTTTGTCTTTTATACTGAAGGATTTGGTAGAGACTTTTGCTCTCTATTTCATTATGAATTAGGTGTAAATACAATCAGAGATAATTTGGAGTTTAATTCAGAAAACTACTGATGGACAGAGCTCAAAAGGAGAAAGATTTTCTCTCCAGAAAGACACTTTTCCCCCAGATTTTTTTCAACCAACATTACTGAAATATATTTAGTATGTAGTGTAGCATGCAATCATATATCAAAACTAGCTAAAGAGAAAAAAAAAAAGGCTATTTTAAGGAATATTCAGTTCAACATGTCTGCTGAAGCAACTAGAAATAGAATTTTTATTTTATCTTTAAAGTGGGAGAGGCATGAACATTTAAGCAAGTTGGTTTCAAGAGGAGCCTCTGAATCACATGTCTTTGGCTCATCATTACACATAAAGTATGGGGTTGCAGAAAGCAGTCTCAGATACCAGGCCCAGCAGAGCACTTGTGAGCTCATTCATTATGGGTGTTTTTTCCTTTTTTTTTTGGTTATAATTTAGAAGAATGCAATTAAAACTGAACTTGATAATTAATTCTGAACTGGTGAGAACCAGTTCCAGAGATTATGACTATAATGCTATGTAGCCATTGATATAAATATTCATGAGCTTTCATTGTTTTATGCTTTTTTATGAAGCACAGAGCTTATCTGAAGAAGTAAAATTAAAGTACTATTATTTAACATTACAGTGTAAATAAGACTCAATAGAGGGAGACAAAAATATATGCACTGTAAAATGTAACATACATATTATATAAATATGTTTATGGGTATTTGTGCATTTAAATTTGTGTGCTCTGTGCTGGGATATGTACTCCTCTATATTGTGAGCAGACTTGAGGGGTCAGAACTAGATGATTTTTAGGGTCTCTTCCAACTCAAACCATTCTATGATTATATCTATGACTGTATAGTTTGATTATTACACATTCTTTTACAAGCATAAACCGTCAAAACGTATTGTTGCACTCAAAAACATATGTGCACATATTCTCAGAATCTCCCTTACCCATAAATAAAACAGAGAAAAGACTAAACAAGTTTGAATCTCAATCTGGGCACTACCTGGTGACTGACATTTATAAAAATTTACTTATTCTACCACCAAAAGTCGGTCAATATGTAAAACTAGACACATGCAGCTAATGACACAGTAAGAAAATGACCTGTCTTATTCCATCCTCAGCTCAAGACGTTCATAATAGCTGCCTCCAGAGCAAAATTCCTTTTAAACACAGAGCCTTCAAATGTCCTACTTAAAAAAAAAAAAAGCCTGAAGAGTGCCTAAAGGAAACAATACAGCTAGAGGAAAGCTCAATACCTGGCTAGATTCAAGCAAGCAAGGAAGTAACAGAAACAAAAATAATCTGCAAAGAATTTCAACATTCTTTGAGAGTGTACTCTCTGAGGCTTTTTTTCTTTTTTTTTCCTCTTTTTTTTTAATTAGAATAGAGATACAGCGACTTAGACAGAAGTGTTCTGTGTAATGTTGGACACCTGGGGAAGCTGACTGTAGCTTAGACCCTCCAGTCAGCAAACATGATATTCAAATTGGAACAAGATTTAAATCTCCTGCACTGGTATGTTCAGTTCATTTATTGTGAGGCACTGAAAAGTCAAATTCAGTATTATGTGATTAAGCTACATCTGTCTCAGCACAAGCAGTAACCATATTTCTTTAAGTTCAGCAGGTGTTTTGCAAAGATTCTAAAGGATTTTGCACAAAATTAGTACCTATAATAAAACACCAGTGATGAAGAAACAGCTCTTTATATCACTGATATATTATAGTTTTGTTCTAATAAATGTCATTGCCAAATATTTCAAAACCTAAAACAGGTTTGCTGACTGAACTGTTTTGCAAGCATATTTGCTATGCCTTATTGCAAAGATGTTCTTTTATAGACATACAGTTTAGAAATTTTATTTGACACTGCTAACTACTAAATTAGCAGTTTTTCAACTTTGCCAGACTCGTGCAACACAATTGAGATAAAAGGTAAAAAGCATAACTTCTGCATTAATTTTTGTTGGCAGTGTCATAAGAATCCTCAAGATGTGTTAATTGAGCCTAGGATATGTGAAACAAATTATAAAGCCTCCCCGTTTCCACCTTTAGATCTTCTCTCTTCCTTCACTTTCCTTTTTCTGTTCAGCCTGCACTAAGCTATCCTTACGACATCATTACGATACAGGAACGCAGCTCAGGCACAGTGTGGTTTGCACAGAGACACGGATCTCCACAAAGAAATCAGGTATTTGGAATGCTCTGCTTCTTGTCAGAGTGTTTGAGAGAAAAGAAGTAACCTTTCCAGCTTTCTGGTTCTTGTTTCTTGCATTTACTGATGGGGAGTGACTATTCAGGCTATAATTTTGCGCATGTTTATCTACAATTTCCTAATGTATCAGAGTCAAGTAGAAAATCCTGTTGAATTTCCACTACAATATACTCACAAAGCATCCAAAGAAGTTTGAAAAAGTTTCAAGACACAGAATTCTGCAGTGGTTTGTCATTATTTAAAGCCAGACTTGCAATAGGAGCAAATATTTTTCATTATGGATTTTTATATGGGGCCCAAAAATCTCTTAGAACATAATTTCAACGAGGTTGTTTTTTTTTTTTAACCTTGCAATAAAAAGAAGGAACAAGCAAAAAACCACAATGAATATTCTCCAAATTTTATAAAACTATTAAATGGTGGGAAGGACAAATAAAGGATATGTTTTGTCAGGGTTTTTTTTCAGTTGTTCTTTTCCTCCATAGAATTCAGAAGAAAAGTTTTATGACAGCTTTTTTCAGTAATTTGTGACAGTTTTCCAGCAATATTCAAAAGCCTGAAGAATACTGGGACTGCATGATGATGAGCATAAAACTAAAATAGTAAAACATTAAGTGGGAGGTTCTGGTTTCAACATGTGCTTGGCCAGAAAAGACCCAAGGAGAGCACTTGGAGTTTTGAAAATCCACATTGAAAATTAAAAACTTGGTTTCATTTGCTTTGGGTGTCTAAGTGGGTAGGGTGGATGCAGGGAGCTTCTTTGAAACTCATTTTTCTCCTAAAAAGTGCTGGAGTGGGCCACTCAAGCCCAGCAGGCTGAAGAAGGTAGCCATGTTGGTTCTACAGCCTTTAATTTCATTTGACATACAAATATAGTTTAACAAGTTGTCCAAACTTTTATTAAAACTATAAGGCAACAGCAAAATATTTATCATGTCCAGGAGAAAAATGCAACATGCAGACAAATAAACAAAAAAATAAAACAGAAACTGCAGCTCAAAACTCTGCATTTCTGTGTTAAATATGCTTCTAATTTCTTCTGGAGTCTTGTTTAATTCATCAACATTTTGCTGTCTGAGTAAGTGGCATATCAAGACCCATATTGCACTCCACTGATATAACAAAAAAATCTGCAATATATACAATTATTTTAGGTTTTTCCCACTGTCATGGGAAAGACATAAATGCTTCCCAGTGTGAGACAGCCCACCCTTGAAGGGCATCTATTTCTTTCCATGAATTAGGGAGGGAGCCTACTGTGGCTGGACTTCTAACTTTGGGATCTGTTGGGTTCCCTTGGCTAGCTAGGATGAATCCAAGCCCAAATCCATGGCAATAGCAATATCTATGTCAGAATTCTTGGAAGAAAAGGATCCCAGTCTCTCCCTCTCTCCTGCCCTCACCTGATAAACACAAAACTGGGAGCCTTCCTCCAGTGTGCACTTTCTCTGGAGCACTCCAGCTGTTCTTTGTGGAGAATGATGAAAACAATGAGAAAATGCAGAGCATAGCTCCCAAAATGACCTCTATGATTTGTCCCCAGAGTGCAGCTCCCTCTGCAGAGAGCCTTCCTGGATTCAACTGACCAGCTCTGCAATGAAATGGTGACTGACAGACAAGGCTAAGAAGTCTTGTGTACATTTTACAGTGTTTCCATGAATGGATGACTGGGATTTAATTCCAAATTAATTGATCTGCTGTGACCCCAAACAACTGCAAAGAAGTTTCTCGAATACACACTTGGCTGCCAGGGTTTGGTTAAAGATCATAAAAATGAACATCAGAAAACCTTGTATTTGTTGGTGTTTTTTTTGGTTTTGGTTTTGTTGGTTTTTTTTTTTTTTTGGCTGTTTGGGTTTTGTTTGTTTGTTTGTTTTTGTTTTGTTTTGTGTGGTTTTTTTGGGGGGTTTGTTGTTGGTTTTTTTTGGTTTGGATTTTTGTTTTTTTTTTAGTTGGTTGGTTTTGTTTTGTTTTTCCTCTTAAGACCAGAAATAAAAAGGGTCAAGTAGAATGTAAAAAAAGAAAAACCTGTTTGTAAGGTCTGTTCTCAGACATCTCCATCTTTAAAAAAGTGTTTTCATCACATTCTCAAATATAATTTGAAGTGATAAACTTTTTCACCTAGAGGAAACATTTATGGAAAGGCAAAATACTGTAAATATTAAAAAACTGAAGGCTGTTTTTAAGCATTTTGTCTATTATGAAGTAGGTATTCTATGGTTTAGATTTGCAATAATATTTTTAGTCAAATACACCTGTTAGCAGGAAAAAAAAAGAAAAACAAATGAAAGAAAAAGTCAGGGAGGTTTCCATGTTTTCCATGTATATTTTTTCTTTATGCTAATTTAATATTAAAAGTCAAAATAGTTGCTGAAGCTTTCTGTAGGAAAATACACCCAATTTGTAGTTAGTATTTCGGCAAGAAATCGCCTGAAATATGAAAAATGAAGCTATAAAAAATAGGAAATATATTAGAAGTTTGTGTCAATGATGTGAAAAAAAGAAATATATGAATGTCATGATTTCCACACCTGCTCATAATGCAATGTGTCAAGAAAACATCAGAAAGGTAGGTGATTTTCTCTCTGTAACATAAAAGTTTGCAGTTTAGCTGAATCTTTCACCTTGTTTTCAGTAACATACTTCAAGAAATAGATCCACCATCTGTAGAGATTTTGGAAGAAGAAATTATTGGAGAGCTTAGAAATCTGTCTTTGGGGTGCGATAACACTGTCAAGTCCTACAGAAGCTGGAAATAATCCTTTCCTGTTATGACAGACAGAACAAGAAGTTGCTCATTTAAATTACTGCAGGGGAGATACCAGCTTTGAGATAAGGAACTTTTCCAATGGTGAGCCTAGTTAGGGGTCAGAGTACAGTTTCACAAAAAAATCTTGGGGTTTCCAACTTTGAAAGACTTTCTGAATAGTTTAGATTTGACACATGCATGGGCCATAGAGTTAGCCTGTCTGACCTCTTGAAATCTCTGGACCATATTATTCTGTGATCTAATGAAGAATCATTTGGGGGGATAGAAGAACAAAAGTGGCCAAGAACAAGGAGGATTCCATTTCAAGATTTTCCCGAACTTTCTGTATCCTTCATCAGGTTTCTTTCATCTTTTCATGCCTCAGCTTCTTAAAATAATACAAATTCCCTGTCTTTTCAGACTATAAAATCCTGAAAAATGATGAAATAGTATCTGAGAAAATGTCCAGTGTAGTTGTGAGTGAAGATGTAGAAGAGCCAGGCGGGATTAAATAGTGACAAATATTTTAACTACCTACACAGCCTGAAAATAGGCTGGTTTTATGTATTCATAATTACATCTAGCTGTGCAAAGCAGGATTATCAATACTGGTTTACAGATAAGAAATTATAGGTCCTTTAAATAGGGACAAAAGCCAAATTGGAAGCGGGATTTTGAAAAAATAGGGTCAACTCAAATTAATACTTTGTTAACTTCTGTAGGTACAAAAATGCTGTTAGCTAGGATTTTCTTGTTATTTTCTAAGTCTGTGAGAGACTTTTCTCTCACACAGAAGAGGTAGCAGGGAATGTAAACAACCAAGCCACCTGCAACCTTGAAAAGTCTTGTTTATGGTATAGTAGAAAAATATTTTGACAATGGATGGTTTAGCATTTTAGCCAATCACCCCAAGGGGTGGCTGATCCTTTGTCCAATTAGACTATGAAGAAAAAAGTCTATAAAAGAGTTTGTAAAATAATTAAATAAATCAATCTTGCTTCACAATTCCTGCCTGTTGGATCTCTCCTCCTCCTCCTCCCTATGGCTGCGGGACATGGAGATATAACGTAGGAACCAAGCCTACGGTAATATACTTCTATGAAACAAATAGGATCATAGAATCTCAGAATGGGTTGGATGTGAAGGGACCTTAAAGATCATCTTGTTTCAAACCCCTGCCATAGGCAGGGACACTTTCGACTATCCCAGGTTGCTCCAAGTCTTGTCCCATCTGGCCTTGTACACTTCCAGGGATGGAACATCCACAGCTTCTCTGGAAAACCTATGGGACAGTGCCTCACCACCCTCACTAACCTCAATAGACTAGATAAAAAAGAATGCTTATCTTTCACTTATTTCAATGGACAAATAACTGTAACTGTACAATTATCTCTCTCTTTGACCAAGAACTTAATTAAAATTCCTAGACTCCTCCATTAGACTCTTTTCTAAGAGGTGGACATTACTGGCAAGATATCTGAACTACTAATAGGCAATGTTACCTGTGTTTTATTCCTGTCAAGGATGTGTTTACATACCTTTAATTTTCTCATTGGGTGAGTAAGAGGCATCCATCACTGAATTTCAGAGCTTGCATGTGTCCTGCTCTGAGCCTTAGTGACAATCCAAAAGTGGATTTAAATTGTTATTTAAGAATGGGGCAGGGGGGTGTGTGTTTGATTTGTTTTGGTTTGGGTTTTATTTTCTTGTGTTGGATTTTTGTTGGTTTTTTTTTGGATATGAATTCTCTGTTATTTATGGAATCCCACCTACATAAAGGGCATATAAAAATTTAATGAATTGGACTTCCAAAACCAGAAAAAAAATCCCAAACAAATGGAAATCGAAGACTTTCCATGTTATCATAAATACAGGCATATTCATTATTTAACAGCAAATATTGCAACCCAGACATTGAGTCACCACATTAGGATGGAGATGAAGTGGTGACTCCACTACCAAAGGGCAACTAGTGGCTCATTATAAATCTAATTCTAATCACTTCTTCCATCCCTTCTCCTCAAATTCATATAGGAAATGACTTGCATAGAGCTAGCTTTTGCTTTAATGCTGTTTTACAAGTTTTGATCCTGGGGAGGTTTTATTTATTTTGCCAGCATTGAATTTAATTAAACACGTTCACTCAGAGATATAAGAGAGGAACCTGAGATATTTTTCGCTTTAGGAAAGATGTCTCCTCATGTTTATGGAGAGAATATCAAGGATCAAAAATGACCCAATTCTAGGTCAGCAAACTGATTACACTCATGTCTAGAATCCTGCAAGAAAAATGAAAGAGTGATTTGGACTCTTTTCAAGAAAAGGGACTCAAATTGTCTGCATTTCTTGTGGAAGAACCAATCTTTAGAACATTCTGAAATTGCTATCTACTAGCAAGCTCTTAAACTTGAGTCTGCACTCACCTATCATTTTCTCGCACAATTTCAGTTAACTCTGTTTAATCTCAGAATGGATGCATAACTGTGGTTCATCCCAAAAAAAAATGGACATAAGACCTACCAAGTCAGACCATCCAATTATGCCATCTCCAGCACAGTCCACAGTAGATATCTGATAAAAAGCACATTAGTCATTGAGTGGCACTTGACCCCAGTACTCTTCTGGCCTCCAAAACTTTGCAACTAAGGGATTTTTTTTGGGAGAGGTGATATATTTGTACATGTTACCTTGAAAAACTATTACTCTAATCATTTCTTTCTCTTTTGAAACCATTGTAGCATTCATAAACATGCATATTATGTAACGAAAAATCATCCATTTCTTTTTTGCGTAAAATATAATTAAGATTTAATTTAAGATGTGATAAGTTGGAAAAAACTATGAGAATTATTCACCTTCTCCATGCCACCCACGGTTATGTTTAATCTGTCTTGCATGTTCTGGCATTACAGCAGCAACTTACTTGATCTGGCCAACATATGCAAGCTTGGCTGCCTACAATAATAGAGCTTAATTTACAGTTTATCAGTCAGGCTATAAAAAAAAAAAAAAATTTTCTTTGACATTTAAGAGATCCTTGACACTTGCCTGCCTTAAACACCATTGTAAATGTCATCCCTAAGGATAATACTAATCCCAAAGATAACATTAATCCAATGGTCAGACAATTGAAGCCCCTGAGAGACCTAAGTTTGCAAAGTCCATTAAAAGCAGACTTAAAGAGCAGCAGGACATAGCAATCACATAAGTCCTCAGGACCTAAAACTGGTTAAAAAAAGCCAGAAACATTCTTAAACATGTCCAGCAGATAAATTGTAGAAAGAGGTAAACACAAACACGTTTCATTTATGAGTGCATATACCCTTTTCAAAGCAATCCTTCAGTTTTAAGTTTAAATATATAGATATTTCAGCATGATGTTTTTGTTTTAATTTACTCGTAACTGAACCTGTGACTTTCTAGGTATTATAACCAATTACAAACATCTGTTAAATGGGGGCATCAACATGAGGCACTGAGTAGGGTTTCATAAATGGAAGTTGCAGACATTTAATTAAGAATATTTGCACTGGTTTGAACAAAAGCTACCTTGTCTCTGGCTGTGGTTGGTTCTGAGGCAGCATTTTTCAGAATCCGAATGGGCAGATAGAAATGCACACACATTCAGAGAAGGATAGAGGTATGGATGTGTATGTTTGTGTACCATGGTCATTAACCTGAGACTCTTGCTGCTGACAAACAGATAACTTGAATGAGAGGCTGTATCCAGAGGCTGTTGTTTGCTTAATGTTGCTAAATTATCCTTAAGTGCTGTTTAATAAATAATTGGAATCACTTCCTTATTAATCCTCTCCTTCCTTTTTCTGATGTGATACAAAAATGGATTTTTTTCAGATTTAGGTTTTAGCTTTATGTTCCTTTATGTTTTCTTTTCTAATCTTCTTTTCAAGCACTGCAGGCCACCCATTGTCTCCAGCTGCACTATGTACTGCACCTAGCACCATGGAGTTGTGGTATTATCAGAGGATTCTAGACATCACTGAAATGCAAATTATTATAATTAAAATATTGCAGCTGCTCAGCCAGTATTTTAGTTTTGAGCCAGAAAAGCTCCATTCTCTTTTCCTCACACACTACTTCCACCTTTATAGATTTTGGGATGTAAAAAACAAAAGAAAGTAACAATAAAAAGCCCTTGTATGTGTCTTCTGGAAAGGACAATATTTTCTTAAATTCCCCTTGAAGCAGACCTTGATTTCATAATAAGTTTTTCTTTCTCTGGCTTCTTGGAAGGGGTTGCATATTTTTTAAGGAGTGGGGGAAGAGTTTGCAGCAGAGAGTGGAAGAGGAAGACAGAGAAAGGCAGATTCATAGCTTTGTAACTAAAAATTATGTTCTCTAATTCTTTAAAAAAAATATCTTCCGTGCTCTTAAGCACCCATTGAAGGTCAGGCATTTGCAGCATTGAGTACCAAACCATCTTCTTTTGCAGCACAAACCATTTGGGAGTCTCCACGGATGTCAGTGATTTCAACATGGTTCACGTAAGGAGGAAGAATTAAATTCCTCAATTCCTGGCAGAGAATGGAGGAGGATGGAGTTTACCTACTGTTGTTCAAGCATAGGGTGATAGCAAGGCTGCAGCTGCTTGGCTCCCTCTTAAACAAAGCTCTTAACCATCCACCATGGAGCATCTTTCATTCTGTTCCCATGGCAACACCTCTATCCTCTTGTGCCCATGGTGTCTCTAATGCTTTTGACTCGTTGGATTCCTTGGCACCTGCCTCCAGTGCCAGGTCTTGTCAAACCTTATTAGACTGAGAATCTGTTTCACCTGTGCTAGTGGGAAAAGAAAGCAGACAAATTTAGTTCACCTGAGATCTCTTTCAAATTCCAGTAAAGTCAATTTCTCAAGTTCCTAACTAAGAGCTGAGCATGCCTAGGGCAAAGTGTGTGTCTGTGTACACACGTACACATAGAATCTCCTTCTGTCACATGTGCTGTTTCTTCCTGTGCACCATCTCACTCCCTAGTGCTCACAGAGTAATACAGATAAAAAGTGGGGTTTGTGCACAAGCAAACTGTCATACACAAACAAGTTACCTCCTCAGGTTTTACCCAAAAACTCATCACAGACTTCCTCGCACACACAAAACTACCTGTCCCTCTCCTACGCTGACACACAGAAACTTTCTCTGTTGCACAAGCATTCATGTGGTTGACATGGGCAGGCTTACAATGCAACATAGTTACTTTGTCTTTTCACACGCTCTTCTACACTGATTACAGCTCCTAGAAAGACATTATATTGTCTAAATACAGAAAAAAAATTATAAATTTAGTGGAGAATCGAAAGGTGCATTTCTGACCAGTAAGTATGCTCACGATCTAGGAGGAGGAATAGTCTTATAAGTGCAGCTGAGTAAGATTATATCCTATCCTCATAACCCTCATACCTAAGAACCTATATTTGTATAAGCAGATTAATATGCAGGAATGACCTATGTGCTGGAACCTGCACTGCATTTTTGATGAGCATGTTTTACCAGTTAGGGGATATCTGTTTTTACCTTGTTCCCCAAGCTGACTTTTTCAATCAACAAAAAGTTCAGGGTTTGAATTTAAGTGTTTAACAGAGACACGTTGTTCCTCTGGCATCCATCTGTGTTTAATGCTGTAGACTGATGACTTTGTTTCATCAGGTTTGAATGAGATCTATCTGGTGATGTCTAATTGAAATAAGTCATCTAAGCTTTTTCAACAGAGACTGAAAGGAAAAGAACTTTAGAAAACCATTCTGAACAATAAACTTTCCCTTAAATATCTCTTTTTTTAAAGGAACTTGAATGATTGCATTTTTCTAAACATAAGTTATAAGCCTAAAAATGGATCTAGACAAAATGGGTATGCATTTGAATCCTCTTTCAGAGGAAGGGCTAAGATTATTTTCTCAAGTTAATTTCTGATGTGCAGGATTCCTACATTAAAAATGCAAGACTTTCCTCTGATAATACCTTCCCCTAAACTGTAGCCCTGTGTCCTCACCATATTAGCTAAATTTTTCTTTTTTGTTTAGCCAAGCAGTTCTGGATCTCTCTGAACAAATCCATTTTGTTGAGAACCTTATTTTTTGAAGTTGTCTATGTTACTGCAGGTTTGTGAGATGCTTCAGAGTAAAGCTGGTCTGTATAATCTCCAGCTTCTAGAGAATATTTAAAGCTAAAGTCTTAGCTCTATCCATATGCTGGGCACAGGTTTCTGTAATCAAAGAATTCTAGAATGCTTTTTCAGGGGAATATCTCTCTTCAGCAAACTTTAACTACATGTATATCTGTTTTGTTGACTACGATCATAAGTAGGGTTCCCAGGAGCAAAGAGCATGGGTATGAGAAGAAAAAAATAGTTTTTATTTATAGGTCACTTCATATTCTTGGTGTACACTCAAAGGTGTGATAGATGATTCAGTCATGAAGATCAGTCTGTCCAAATATTCTTGTGTGACTACTCCCCCAAAAATTATCATGACATCTGAAATACCTGCCTAGTCCTGAAGAGCTTTTCTGCGTGGAAAGGATGAATGAAAGCTATCAGAGTATCTAATACTTAATTTTTATCACTTGCCAGTTTTGTATAAGTTCGTGTTTAACACTGGACATGGTAAAAAACTAATTAATTCATTTTATTCTGCCTTTAGTAAAGTTTAAAGGAATATTTTAATGTTTAGTGAGATAGCTGCAAAAACAAATCTGATAATTACACTGATTCCACAACATGAGGCCTGTTGTCACCAACGTCTTTGAAACCCCTGTCACTGAGGAATGACTCAATCACCTGCATAATGCAGCTTGTTCAGTGGGCTGACGCCCAGCACAGGGCAAAAGCTCTGGTTCACAAATCCTCCCCAAATGCCACTGCTGTGCTGCAGAGCACAGACTTGTGTTGGGAGGCTCACAGCTGAGCCTGAGTCTCAAAAGTCTGTCTCATCCATTAAATTTGAGAACAATGCTAACATCTACAGCCAGAAGCATGCTTTCCTAAATTGCATATTATTCACTACACCCCTCAGAGCTCTGCTTTTATGTATCAAAACTCTAAGTAGGACTTTCTAACATACAGCTTTCTTTCCTTTCAAGACTAAGCAACCAAAGAATGGCCCTCTACTTTCTATTCCACTCATAACTTTAGTGAAACTCGCAACATATGGATTTCAAACTCCATTAATTAAAGACAGTCATTAAAGAAATCCAAGGGACCTGCCACCCACAGAATTCAGTGCACCTGCAGATACTGTAGTTTGGGCTATTATTTTGACTCTTAGCCTAGAATCCAAAGGCTAAGTTTGTCCTCCCTCTCTGGTGCATCCTTAGACAATCCATGGTTCAGCTCGTCTAATCACACCAACTATGTTCTTTAAAGACAATTACATAAAATTACAGTACTATCACTCTATTAAATTTCTCCTTTGCAATTCATAACACAAAAATATAAGAGGAAACTAAATTAAGTGTAGGATATTGCAAATGTTTCTCACTGCCAATTTAGGATAGCTTTTCAGTTTTTCAAGACTTTCCATAGGGTAACCGTGTCTGGGAGCCCCCAACTTAAACTGGAGTTCTAAAAACTTTAGGCACCTGGTTTTAAGCTATCTTGCTTAGAAGGGCATTGATTGCTGAAGTAGGACAGTCCTTTCTGCAGGAAGTAATGAAATGCTATGCCTTCAAACCAACATATACAGTGTTTCTTGTTTGTATTTTCTTTCTTTTTCATATTTTCTTCCCAAATTGAGTTGTGAGTTCCAGACAGCATTAGTTTATTCCTTGTGGTTATGTACAACCATAAAAAGAGGTTTTCTTCATCATATTCTGTTTTGTAATCTCAGACTCATCTGTGCATCAAGATAACCTGAGATCACGGCATTCTCATGTTAGTTGAGTTTAGAGGTAATGTCTCTTTCATCAGAAAAGTTTAAATCCCTGGAGAATAGGAGCTCTATATCTCCCTCACAAATAGTCTAGGCAGAAGGATGGATAATCTTGATAACTGAAAATCCAACCTTGCAAAACTTCATCTGCTGAAAAACAAGATGTAATTTGTACATTCACTTGTTAATTCCATTCAAAGTTCTGTCAAGGATGTTTTGGAGGCTTCGCTGCATTTAACTAACCTAAATTGTACACTTCCCATTCTAGACTTGAATGAAAACAATAAGGTATCTAACTAAAATTTAGAATCCCAAAATATTAACAGAAAAACAAAGATTGTCTAACAAAATTATTTTATTATATCTTATATTTTTTTGTGTGGAAACAATTGTTTGTTAAACAATTTATCCATTGTTTGTTAAACCCAGCTAGTATAGGTATAAACGGACAGCACTTATTGACTAAGCCTTTCATATTTTGTAAACTCTTAAGACACAAAGAAATTATTATTCCTTCTCCTTTGCCCATTTTGCAACTTTTTATCTTTCTCCTTGCATATTTTCCTCTAATGTATTCTAGAAGGGCTGAGGCTGAAATGACACCTAGGGCAAAATTCTGCCTCCATTGCAAGTACAGACTTCTTGACTCTCTGGGAAAAAGTGATTTCTATTGTGACACTAAAAACCCTAAACTTAAGCACGTGTAATAAGGGAAACAGGAGATTGAATGCTGGTAGGGTGGTTGGTATGTGTTGGTTCATATTGGTGTTCCTGGTAGGATAGGTTCAAACCTGCACTGTACTTCAAAACTGCAAATTGAGGTACAGTTGTTCCTTAACGTAAAATTAGGTATAGTTATTAACCATATTAATTTGGAAAGAAGGCTGCAGCATCAAATGAAAACGTCAGGTTTGCATCTGCATCCAGATGGATGAAACTCGATGGATCAAGAGACTTGAGAGTCTGAGTTCTATCTCAACAATTTCTGTTCAATTTCACCTTGCCTGTGTATCAATGTGCACCTAGAAAATTTATTTTAGAGGAGTTCTTACCTTGATCACACCCTCTCAGATCAAATGTTACAACATCTGAAATGTTCTTATTCTTTGAACTGAGGTCACATTGCTAGATTTTCTGGTCCTTTCTACTCTCAGATGTATGGTGGTGCAGTACTTCAATAGAAAAAATAAAGGACCAAGGTGGTATAGGTGATGGATATTTCAGATGGTAATCACCCTGAGAGGTCTCTTCCTTTGTGACTTTATTGACTTTAACTGAAACCCTTCATTCCATTGCCTCAATCCCATAAAGTACCTGAGACCCCGAGACACAAGCAACACAAAACTTTTCGTATTAATTTGACTCTAGATAGTTAACCAAAAAATGGGATAAAAAATGAGAATTATACAGACACACTAGCTAAATCCCCTTGAAAGCACATAATCACTCAGGACAAGACTTTCAAGTTGTTTTCTATAACTTCTGCAGAGCTGAGTGGTGTGTACTTAGTCTCTGCCATTAGCAAATCAGTAGAGCAAGAAGTCTTCAGAGACTCTTCAGCTCACAAAGAGCTTTCTTAGGAAGGGATGTTTCCATGACAAATAGTGAGAGCCTCTATGACCAACTTGGACTACACATCTAGTATTTACAAAGCTGAGTAGATGAGGCGAAACACAAAATTGACTAATTTTGTTCACCTACAGAAAGCATATTCCACCTTGCTTATAAATTTAATTTTAATTCCTTTTCTTTTCCAAATATAATTGATAATTTGCATTATTAAAGAATAGTATCACAAAGTTGAATTTGAGGAGAGTTTGTCACTGGCATTTGAAAACATACTATGTTATTGCCCAAATCTGGTTATTTCTTATCATAAGCTGAAGGTATGCCTACTTCTCGGATTGCTAGGAACCCTTATTGAAAGAGACTGTATTAGAATTCTGTAATGAACTATGTTCCTCTGTAGAACATCATTATTATTTTGATTATATTTCATGTTGCATAAGTTTTATAAAAATTTTAATTTTAACATTCACACTGCAGAAACAAGAATTAAAGCACTAAGTTTAATAAGAGCAATATTCATTGCCAAATTAATAACAATGATCATTGTATATCATAGTAGCAAAGCTGTGAATAACCACTGACAGTAGTAATTAAAATAGTCATACTGTATTAAAAATAAAAGCTGAACCAAGGTGGTACTTACCAAACTGTCTCTTCTCCAATCCTAGGTGATTTGGATGCTAAATGTTTTTAAGTATTCATGTTCCTCAGGGGAAATATTTGACAGAAGAAGACAAACAAGTAAGCCTTGACAAGAAGTTTTTTGGGTAAAAGTCAGCAAAGCTAGGGATGTTTTCTCAATTCTTTGCCAGCTATGAACACAATTTATTATCCAAGGTCTAGGTCAATCATTGAAAGAAAGAGATCACCAAGATTTGAGAGCACTTTGGTTCATCAGGATGGATGTCATTGTACAGAAAAATGTATCATTACTATTATTATTGCTGCACATAATAAAGAATGTTTGTCTAGAATGTTTTCTGGGAGAGAATGACACTGGTACAATCATGGCTGTTCTCTGTAATGGGAAAAACAATTAGTTTTTAGTCATTTGCCTTTCTGGGAGTGCTACATTCTAAATTATATCTCTTGTTCTTCAACAAAGAGATTCTGTAAGAATACCTCTATTGAAAGACTTTCCGATAATAAGGGTGGATCTGCTCCCCTTGCTTGCTGTCTGCGTCACTGTTTTTGGAACCTGTAATCATACTGCAAGCATCTAGGTTTGAAAGCACTCTCTGATAATTTTCCAAAGCCCCTGCTGATGTTGTGGGGGGTCAGATACGTGAAAATCACTGAGGAGCCTCAGGGAAGGCTGGTGTCAATGTGACCTGGATGTCTTTCCAAACGAGTCCCTCTAGCACATCCAGGATAAGGCCTCATGCAAGAATTGCTTGGTAAAATTTGTTGGCTTGTGTTACATAGGAGATCACCGTGTGATTATGGGCTTTCAGAGCCTTACCAAAATACCTCTCTAACTCCATGTTTGTGCTTCCTCCCAGCAAGAAATGCTGGCAGGATGCTTGAAAGACAAATTAGAAGCACACTTGTGGTGGAAAAAACATGTACTTATTTCCAATAAGCACAAAAAAATTTACCTACTTTACCTGAGGTATGTCGGAATCCAAACCCTGCCAAAGGTCACAAACTTTCTGTGCTCTGGTGGAAACGTTCTTCCTGATCTCTAGAGCTGATACCATGGTCTGGGCCTGTTTATGGATGAAGTGGTTTTCCTTGCCCCTTAATTCCAACTGAGAACCAGGAGAGGACTCTGTCTTCAGTTTGAGTTCCTTTCATCTAAATGTTGACATGTAAAGCCACATGTTGGCATGAGCTAACCATCCTTGACTCTCCTTGTAAAATACAATAACTGGCATGATATAAAATACATTACTTGGTCCAGATTACGGAATGTGAAGATGGATTTGGAGGATTGCGTGGAACTTCCTTTACATGAATAAAAATATTACAGCTGTTTTCAGAGCAATAACAATATTTATTATTTAAAAGTTCAGTATTCAGAGAGAAAAATGACAAGACATTTTCTTTAGAAATGTACTGTTGTTTCTTCATTTGCTCTTTAAACACAGTCTGTGTCCTGAAGGTATTTTCTGGATATGATAGATGTTGACATAAAGGTGCCTTATAGATAAAAAGCAGACATTTAGATTCATATTCAGATGTTACCTGAACCAAGGGCAGGTCTTTACAGGTCTCTGATGAATCTCACAGTAAAAATAAAATTGGAGGTAGGGTGGAGAGGGGAACTAAACTCACTGTAAGATCTTGCAATTGTATCAAGTTTCAGTACTTCTGGATGTTACTTTCTAAATTTTCTCAGATTTTTCAGGTAAATACTCCAGTGATTAGCTATGTCAAAATCACAGTTTTGATTATAGCAACACTTTCAGTTAACCTAAAGAAAAAGTGAACACGAAAAAGATCATACCTTCTTTATATTCATCTCCTATAAATCCAAGAATTTATTTAGTGTAATTGAAAACTTATCAGTCTTATAATTATTAGTTCAGATCTAATTATTGCAGAGAAAAAAATATTTCTTGTTCAAAAAATTTCAACAATAATGATAATTTAGTTATAATGTTGCAAACCACTTAAGTTTTACTTCTTTTCACTGTGCAGTGTTGACCCACCCATTTTTCCTAATGGTCTCCTGTTTACTGGCTTCATTCTGTTCTAGTGGGGTATTTTGGTGAGTTGTCAAGATCAGGAATCTTTTATTCCTTAATACTGTCATCTGTGTAAAACTATGGTTTTATAGAAAAAAAAATAGTTAAAACACAACTCAGTATAAAAAACCTAAAACTTAGTACATTCTACTGACTACTGGATTTTTTTCTGATTTATTGGTAAGAGGGAGCAGATTTTTTAATAAAAATCTAATCATAGATAATTAATTTCTTTATACTGTCTTAGGCACTCTACAGCTGCCCGTCCTACTTGTAGATTAAGCTGGCTATTTAGTGTTCAGACAAATATTTAGGCCTGGTTTCTGCTTCAAAGACCTTACTGTCTAAGTTTAGATACCTGACATGGAAATGAGAAGTGACAACTGAAGAAAAGAAACAGCAGGGGAGAGAGGGAGCACAAAAGGATATGGTTTGCAGAATTATCATGGAGTTTCTTGAACGCATGTTTCATCTCATCTAAATTTAGTCATCAAAGTTATATATCTAGCATTGGCAAAGAGAGGACTATTCCTACATGTGGTCAATGGAGCTGATTGGATACATTCAGAAAATTATTTAATTTAGAAATTTATTTAAAAGTGGATGAATAACTTTATGGATGCTACTATTTCTTTCCTCCAACAACTGAAAGACCCTTAGGTTGTCCTGTTCACTTGACTTTCATTTTGTGATGTTTTATAGTACAAGTCTTTGTAAGAAGACCACATAGCTAAGAAAAGATGATAAAGTAACAAAGCAATCATGAGGAATTACCATAGTGAAAGATCATGGAGCTTCATCTCCTCCTTTACATCATTTAACATGTGTTTTAAAGAATGACACATATTGATTCCATTCTCCTCTTTTAATGCACTTAAATTTAGGACCCTGTTAGCAGTATCTTTTCTATGGTGAGACCTTTCTTGCCTCAGCACAGAACAGAGTTCATTGAGGGAAATCCTACCCCAGCTCAGCCTTTTTCTTTGACAAGATTGCATAGGCAGAGTGTCTCATGCTCCTGAGTAGCAGCACAGCAATTTACAAATCATTTTGTAAAAAGGTAAAGCAATTGCTTTCTCCTAAAAATCTTAATATCCAGTGGTCGAGTGGTAAACAGACTCAGAGACATGGCACAGTGTGGGTTTTCAGACTGCAGAGGAGTTAACTACTCAAATTTTTGTGTTCTAATTTTTTTATATTATTCAGGTCTTATAAGCTAGACAGAGTAGAGGTGGCATTGCAAGAAACCTTGGGAATTAAGTCACTGTGTGAAATCATATCTGAATCCAGGGGCTAAGCAGAAGAGAGAAAAAAATGTGAGAGATGATAAAAATGAAATTTCAATTGTACTCCTAGACCATGTGTTAAAAGTAAATACAGGCTTAATAAATGGGACGAATTTACTTTGTATACACATTTTGACATGAAAAATAATCTTATATTTGTCAGGGAGTCTGCAAAATAAGTTATGGTTAGGAGGAAAAGATATGAATAGTGTATTCAGACCTTTGCAAGCCTCCAAATGCTGGCATCATACCAGTAATTCAGAACTCTTGGCTGAGATATTCACTTCTTTCCATTGGCTATCAAAGGAGAGCAGGGACATCCAGATTTCTGAATTCTGCATAGAAAGATGTTGAAGGCCTGGGAGTATCTGGGAGCCAGATGGTGAGTTAAGTCTTCCCTATGAGCACCACTACCTTTTCAGTAATCAAAAGTCTACACCTGTTTTCAAGCTTGTATACCTGTTGTACAGAAGAGGATTGCGACTGAAATGGAATTTAGGTAGTCTCGATATGATCTGTAGGGAGCTCAGAATGGAAGAATGTCTTCCAACATAAGGGTTTGATCTGTGGGTAAAATGTCTTTCTTTCATAAATGTCACCACTCTTTAGACTGTAAATATCACCTGCATCACGTGTAAAGACAGGATTTAAAATTGACAGATTTAATGCTTCTTTCTAACACAGGCAGCCTATTATCACCTAAAGGACAAAACCTATTTTTTTTTCCTTTTCCTTTGTGCAGCAATGAAAATGTAGGTGTAAAGCAATACCCTTCCAACATCTTTTACACAGCACATGCAGATGAATTAAAAATAATTGCTGGAAAACCCTTTACTGGAATACGCAGAATTCAAAATTAAATCTGTCCCCTCACACCTCAGATACAGATCCACAAAATGTGGTATGTTCACAAGAAATTACACATGCTGAGGCTCTACTCCATAACCTCTCAGAGGTGTTTTTCCACACACTGTGTAAGCAGCCCCCACTTTATAAACCACATCTATGTAACTACTGGACAAAGCAACATCAGATTAACATCTGAACCTTTACGCAGACTTCACACACAGTAAACATAGTCTACATGTCAGAGACATGCAGTAAAACATTAATATAAACTGCACTGCATGCATCCAGCATAGATTCTTATTCCAGAAACACCCTTAAAGAGTATAGGTTATACATAATTTAAAATTAAAGAAGTGATGGATTTGCTCCTCTTCAGTTTAGACATTCTAGAGGACATGTAAGACCAGAAAGATGGAAAGAACAATTGGGAAAAAAAAGAATGGAAATAATGGACTTTTGTTTAATCATATTTATGCAAAAGTTATGAATGAAAGAAAATATATGTAGTGAGCCAGGTATAGCTCTTGCTTGAAAATTTTGACGAAGTGAAATGTTAAAAGCTTCTTTTTAATTGGATTAAATGTGGCTTTTTATCCTGCTATTCAATATTTTTCAAGAAAAAATTTGAAACAGAAATGTTCAAAATACTTTTTTTTTTTGCATAGGTATTTCAAAGACAAAATCTAATTTTTTCTTTTAAAAAATCATGGCAAATGTCTTTTTTAAAATAATGAAACAACAAAACAAGGACGCCTAAGTGAAATGATGGCCATACAGTATACTGCTGAAAATCTGAATCCTTTTATTAGCGTATGAGCTCAAAAACTTTCTCCAAGATTTAAGCAGCTGTCTTAGCTACACTTCTTGAACGTTGAAGACCCCTCTTTATTGTTCTTGATTTACTCTCCTGGACTTTCACAGAATCACAGAATTGTTACTATTGGGAGGGATCTCTGGAGATCACCCAATCCAAGTCCCTGTCAAGGCAGAGTCTCTTGGAGCAGGTGACACAGGAACATGTCCAGGTGGTCTTTGGATGTCTCCAGAGAGTAAGACTCCATGCCCTCCTGGGCAGCTGTTCCAGTGCTGTGCCACCTTCAACATAAAGACGTTATTCCTCGTGTTGAGGTGGAACTTCTTGTGTTTTAGTTTATGAACACTGCTCCTCATCCTGTCACCAAGCACAACGGAAAAGAGTCTGGCACCATCCCCTTGGGACCCATTTTTGAGATATTTTTATGCATGGATGAGGTCTCCTATCAGTTGTCTCTTTACCAGACTGAACAGGCCCAGTTCCCACAGTCTCTCCTCATAAAAGAGATCTCCTGTTGTAATGCTAGATTTATCTTAGCAGGCTGTAGCTCCCTAAGAGCTGAGAGGGGCTTCCTAGGACAATGCAACCAGTCGCATCCCGTAGTCCATGTCAGATGACCCCACGATCTTGCTCTGGCCAGCTATCAGCGTTACAACGCAGCAATGACAAAAGAGGTAGAGAAGGTCTCCCTGTGTGGGTTAAAAGGATTTTAATCTCACATCTTTTCCCAGCAATCTCCAGAGGTAGAGAGACCTGGTAGTCTGCATGTGGGGTGGTTTTGTCAGGGGCCCAGGGGAGGTGAGTCCCTGAGCGGCATTGGGGTACAGGAGCCAATCGGGAGAAGCTGAGGAAGTGGCCAGGGCTAGGGCAGGTAACAGGGGGAACACGTGAAATACGAAAAGCAATGGATTAACAAATCACCACAATCCCCAGGATCCCACCGGCCTTCTTGGCTACAAGGGCACATCACCGATTCATGGTCAGACTGTCACCCACCAAGACTACCAGATTCTTTTCTGCAGTTTTCTTAAAATGTGATAAGCTTAAAATATAAGATCAGTGTATGTCAGAATTTTGCTATTGCAATTGCCAGATCACCGTCAAATCCTACTGCACGTTCCAATCGATAATCTTATTTACTTCCTCAAGATAGAGAAGTATGATTTAAAATCCTGCAGGAAACAGAGCACTAAGACTTAGGAACATAGCTAGAAATATGCAGATTAAATTGGTTTTCACTTAAAAATGCTCATACATCAATTTGAAAACCTTGTAGTTCTCTTAGTTTCTTTTGTGGAAATTCTCTTTGTTCAAGACAGAATTTATCCAGACTTTCATTATTTGACATATTAGATCCATATTTCAAACTTTTGGCTGCTGGAGATTCTGGATTTCATCCGTTTAGTGAGGCATTGAGTAAAAAATATATAGATAGATGAATAAATATTGATTTTATTGTTATGGGTTGAAGGAAAAATATTTGAAATCTGGACAAAAAAAAGTCTTTTTACAAAGATAACCCCTGGATGTTTAGCTCTATTCAGAACTAGAATTTCTGCCTCCAGATCTGTCAACATTTATTTTCTGAGCTTTAGTTCTTTTCTTCTTCATGACTCAAATTTCTCATTTCTAAAACAAGAATAAGTACACTTGCTCTGGTTATACAGAAGATGTAATTACAACTTAATGAAAGCTGACAGAATTGCCAATTTCAGCTGTATATGGTTTGAGAGGAGAATTGAAATTGTTAATTTCTCATCAAGAAAAAAACCTGGTTTATATCATTACAACACATTTGAAACATTTCAACTGACATTTCATCATTTGTATTGTGATGTGGGATGTTATGGAATGGTATTGTATGGTGTGTTATGTAATACTAAAACACAGAAATGGAAAGTAATTTCAGAAGAAAGATCAAAAAAAGAAAGAAATAGCTTATTTCAAACAATGTCAAAATGTAGTGTGTTGAATTGTGTGAGCTTTTATCCCATTTTTCTTCTGTACAATATTATATTGAATCTGACCCAATTTTGTAAAATGTTTAATTTTTGAGTGTACTGTTCATTGCTGATGGGAATGTGGTTTTGTCAAAGATTCTTCTATTTGCTTGAAAAGTGCTGTGAAATCTAAGAGTGAGAAGTGCTATATAAAAACCAAAAATTGTTATAATGTCTGATCCCAAGCAGGCTAAAGAAAGATGACAGCTCACATAACTTTCTCCTCTCCCTTTACACAGCTATGTAACTACCAACCACATTCCTGTTTCCTGATCTCTGAGGGAAGGATGCCAAGATCTGGGCTTGCATCCTGTGTCAGTCAATACAGAAGAATCGTGGGCAGCATAAATAACTTGGCTTTATGTTAGATGGGTGAACTTTATGAAGTCTTGTAGAGTAAAAACATCCATTGCAGTATTTCCTGTTTCTGGAGTTTATTGCTATAGGTTGCAAGAAAACTATCTGGACTTTGGACCAAAGTCTCATAGTTCCTCTTTTCAGTGTGGGTTCTCGTGGGACTATTAAGAAAGATGCCACGATCTTTCCCCTCAGATGATCATATGAGCTAATAAGGCGTCTGCTTTGGGGTATTTTTAATTATTTTCATGGAACATATTAAAACTTAATAGTTGTAAATATCTTATCTATTAGTTGTGCACAAAACTGAGTAACGGGTTTAAAAGCTGATGAAGAAGGAGTGCTGACACAGAAACAAAAAAAAAGTGCACTCATTGACATAAAAAAAGAATTTTATTTTATCATGTTTATTTACTTAGAAAACCAGTCTGGAATATACACAAATAAACAATTATACATGCAGATCTAGTCTGATAGAAAAGAATGCGTGAATTTTCCAAGATCTAATATTCAAGCTGAGCCAAGCCCAGACCACAGTAACACTCAGAGTAAGGTTGAAAGAGTAAAACTTTCTCAGTTTAAGTTGCATGAGAAATGTTTGGGTGTGTTTGGATCAATACTTGACTAAGAGCCTGGGTCATCATTGCCTGAGAGCTCAAACACTTGACTCTGCCAGGACAGGATGTGTGTTTTAGGAAGTCAAAGTGCAATCTCACTGGGTGAAGCATCATGAAAAATCCAGTAGCTATGAATTAGTGACACCAGCGAGGATAAAGCAACCGGGGACCTCAACCTTCCTGCTTCAGGGCATGGAATTTTTAAGAAAGATGAAAGGCATTTTCACCCCTTTTACCCCTGAAGTATGATACTGAGCAATTGGTTCTTCTGGCTGCATGTCAGAGTCAATTGCTCCGAAGTACCAAACACTGACCATCACTGACGAGAGGCCAGTAGAAGAGTGGGACTCTTGGGTGCTAATTCTTGTTTGCACACAAAAACAAGGCATGTAGGCAGATAAATACCTCAAAGCTGGAAAAAAAGCCTGTGTGACTTCTGAGAGTTAGAGGTTGAGACACACAGATCCCTGTGCCTCTAGGTTAAATAAACTTTTGTCATCCTCAGCCTCTGAAGTGATTAAATTTGTCCCAGTATCATTAGAAAATGGAATTAGCAGTAATTTGTGGAGCCACAGTAGCCTGGGGGTGGTTTCAGCTGATACAGCGACACCACTCTAATAACAAGGGCTGAGAATGACATGTCACAATTGTTGTTGGTGCTGCTGTTGATTTATGTCAATGCAACAGGCATCCATCATTCAGCTTTATGCTGATCTCCTGAAAAGCATTTCTGTGTTTGTAAAAGTTACCAAGGCTTTGGTAACTTTGGGATGTGCTCGTGGGTCATCAAGAGGCATGCAACATTTTGTGAATAATGCACTGAAATTGAACATTAGAAGAAGATTTTTGACAATCAGCCTTCAAATAGGAGAAGCAAAAATAGAAAAGAATGGCATAATACCTAAACACTTTAAAAAGAATAGTAAACCTATTTTCGAAGGATTGTGTAATGCTATATTTATAGTGGGAAAAGATAGTACTTGATGATTCTATGAGTCTTCTTCAAGTCTCTGTGCTTCGGAGAAGAAAGGCAAGCCACACTTTCATTTCTGCTTTGTTGAAGCTGGTCAGTCATAAACTGACCCTCTTCATTCTTTATTTCCTCTTTCTTTGATGATGGGAAGTATTGGGATGATTCTCTATGTCCTTTTGTTTTTTTGATGTCCCAAACAATAATATCCATCAAATTTATTGAAAGTCACAGCAAAATACTTTTTTGATGCAATTCAAGGCCAAGCTCATAGTGAACCTGAAGTAAACTTTACCTAATTTTTTGGTTTAGATAGAAACAGTACAAACACGAATTTCATTTCCCCAACACTAGGTACACACCCATCCAGTCATTGCAGCAGCTAAGGAAGATGTAAAGGTTGTGTTGCTAAAGTCTGTGGCTGGTATCCGTGTCAACGGACAGTGGGATCCCAAAGTATCAATTAAAATGTATTTAATGCCAACAAATAAGCAAAAAAAAAAAAAAAAAGAAGAGCATGAAAACTAAAAGACATGATTTCCTAATTTTCAACAAAACTTAAATTATAACCAAGAATTACCTCCAATTCTTCCTACCTGTCTTCTGTTCTGTTTCTTCACTGACTCGAAAGTAGATGCTTCTGTTAATTTCCAGATTCACTGTATCAATGCAGCATACAGGAGAGTGGAAAAATCTCTTTGATATTTCAGGCCTTTTATGCTATGCTCTGAAGAACAGAATCAAATGTATCTTTTGAAATGTTTGGAGAATTCTTTGTGTAGAAGACATTTCTGTTCCTATGAAATAAGTTGAAAAATTTATCTCTCTTACAGGAAGTAAAATCTTGCTGAACAAAATTAAGGTAAATGATCCTTCTTTTACCAAAACAAATGTAGTTCCAGATTGGCCACGTAACAGACTTGAGAATTAAAATTGTTCCTTAGCATAGAACACCAAACTAGAGTATTTAATTTAATTTTATTTATTTTAAATTTATAATCCAATCTGTACTACTTAACACCCTCCCTACTGCTTCCCTACCTCAGCTGTGAACTTAAACTTAGTTAGGAAAAGTGTTGCAAAACCACAGGAGCTTAAGATTCTTCCTAAGACCCCGTGTAACCTCTCAAGCCCAATGTTATAATTGTCTGAGCACTTACAGATTTATTTTTTCTTTGCAGCTTTCTTGAGCTGACATAAAGGTTGACAAGCCTGGTGACATAATGGCTATTATTTCAAGTAGTTTCTAAACAATATCATTTTTGTGCCCTTCTGCTTTCAATAAAATTATAGGTTTCTTTATTTTTTATGAAACAGCTCTCAGCCCCATGATATCTTTCCTGGACAAAATACCGATGAGATTGCCATGTCTCGCTATTAATGCAATTATTGCTGCTGACGTCAATGCAAGCACTGGCTCTGCTGAGGTCTCCATCCACAGTGCCACTAGTGAGGACACAGTTATAAACAGTATCTTGTTATTTATCCTGCCTGTGTAAACCAAATAAATACAAATACTACAAAAAAACCAAACCAAAACAAAAAAATACTACAAATAAATAAAAATGCTACAAATAAACACGAATGGTGTGAGATACAATAAACTGCTAATTCAAAATAAATCCAGATAAATAAAAGTAATATATATGGAGATGCACTGGTGAGAGATCAGGTGGGAATGTGAAGAGTTGATAAATTTTTATTACCTGCTTGGGGCTGGAAACTGAAATGGCTTGGTAGGCATCTGCTGGAAATTCAATCAGGTACCTGCACCATTCAAGCAGGCATTCCTTGCAAAAATCCAACATGTGTAGGGATTCACTTAGTGTTTGTATGTTCCACCCCTGTGCAGTCAGGAGTGGAGGAAGCCTGTCAAGATCCCAAGCTTGTCTAAGGCATGAGGAAACTTTAAAGGGCTTGCTACATCCCTTTTCCTCTCTACATCATCCCCCTCTGAGGTGTGCTTCTAATAAGGGAATCAAAACTTACTTTCTTTTTCTTTTTCTTTCTTTTTCTTTTTCTTTTTCTTTTTCTTTTTCTTTTTCTTTTTCTTTTTCTTTTTCTTTTTCTTTTTCTTTTTCTTTTTCTTTTTCTTTTTCTTTTTCTTTTTCTTTTTCTTCTTTTTCTTCTTCTTTTTCTTCTTCTTCTTCTTCTTTTTTTTCTACTACTTTTTCTTTTTCGCTTTTCTCTTTTTTCTTTTTTCTTCCTTAACAAAAAAAAAAATTAATGTCCTTTAGAATCAGCCAAAAAGAGCAGGGCAGAAGGATATTGGCTCCACCCACATGATGTTGTCTCTACTTGCATGAGGCTGCAAGCACTTAAACTGAAGGAGAAAGAGACAACCATATTGGTGAAAGACATGAAAATTTAGGGAGCCTCAAGAACTTTTTACTTACTCCACCAACACTGGAAGAACTGCCTGTCCAGACGCAAATCTCTAACACTCAACTCACATTCTGAAAACCCACAAACCCTATTGCTGAAACTCATTAATATCTTTCTGACCAGTCCTAAAATTTGACCCCATATTCCCAATAAACTTACTTTCTTCGCTGGTATCTCAAAGCTTTTCTTTTATTGGATTGCATCACATATAGTCTAAACCAGATTTGTTTTAGGGACAAAGGGCAGACTGATGCACTCTAGAGCTGTATCCACTGAGGTTAAATCAAAGTAAAGAGAGCATTAGTGCAACTCATAAAGCATTTGGTAGTAGTGCCCATAAATGTGACCGCACTTGTCCAAAAATATAAATGCCCAATCGGATTAAGTTATTTAAAAGCTCCAGGAACGATCTAGGAAAGGAATACTTATTTTATTAAATTAATTTTGGTTTAGATCAGCAAAACAAAGGCAGAGAAGGTATTAACTGTTCTCTGTTAAAGAAATAAACACTAACATAGTAGTTCATTCAGTTTTACTAATGTCCTGGTAAATGGAGGTACTGTACTTAACACAAATTACTATCCAAACGTAATTCTGCTAAAAGTTAAAGAAATTGCCAACCACCAAAGAAGTTTTATGCTGGAAGAGCCTTCCAGCAGGAACAATGAGTGCAAATGACTTAGGTAATCTGAGGTTTCTTTGCTGGTTTTGCTGGCTGTTTATTTTTTTAAGAATTATTGTGACCACTCTGTTGATGGCATTATATACCTTAGTTATGATAACAGGTGACTGAATTCCGTGACAGAGATGCCTTTCCATCCATGTATGGTTTTATTCATTATAGGGATACAGACCGGTGCAACAGACAAACAAGAAACCCAAATAATATATTTACATATTCTGAAGTAGCTGATACACTCAGAAATTTTGCAGGTGAGACAAATCCAAATGTACACAATTAACATCCTGCAGTACCTTCCACCTGATTAAGCTAGCTATATATAGCAGAACCCTGAGTTCATTCAGGCAAGCAAAATGGTGTTTATAAATTTTATTTGAATTTTATGCTCCAGATCCTCACTCTTGAACATATCTTAATAATTTAGTTGAACAACAGATTTGTCTGCGTAAGACTGTTTGGTAATGCATTCTATTCTACTAAGTAGTCATTAGGCTGCCTGCCCTAATGACTATGATACAGATGTGGAATTCAAGGAACCTGGGTTTTATTTTGTCATTAATACAATACATGACTTTTTAGCAAGTCACTCTCTTACAATAAGAACTTGCATAACTTTGAGTTATTCTGTGAAGCAGGGGCAGCCAGACAGTTTACCTTTGAAAAATGCTGGTTTCTCTCCACTGGATATAACAGGAGCATAACCTGCTGCTGAGACCTACATATCTAACTTTTAAACACTTAAATTAGATCAATAATTCTGGCTGTATCTTTCAAAAAGGAAATTGCATTGAGACAATAATTCATAGCTTTTTTTTTTTTTTTAGATTTCAGTGTGACTAGTATCTTATTTCAAAAACAAAGCAAAACAAAAGAAAACACAAAACCACAGGAATTAACCAAGAAAAAAATCTTCTATGATAGTCCAAAAAAAAAGCAAGAGTAATGCTAAGGTTAAGGAGTCTATCTGGAATAACATCCATCAGATAAAATGAATAATCCATAACATTAACAACAGATATGGAGAGATTTTGATCTTCCATAGTTACATATAGTGGTTTGTTGAAAGAGACATTAAAGACCATCTCATTTCAAAATCCTGCCATGGGCTGGGACACTTCCCACTAGAACAGGTTGTTTAGGACTCTGTCCAACCAGGCCTTGAGCTGTTCTTGGCACAGAGCATACACAAGTTCTCTGATATCTCTTTACTACCTTTTGAGTAAAGAATTTTTTCCTAATATGTAACCCAAATCTGACCTCCTTCAGTTTAAAACTATTCTCCCTTGTAGTGTCACTACCTGTCTGTATTAAAAAAATTCTTCTCCCTCCTTTTTTTAAGGCCCCTTAAAATACTAGAAATCCACACCAAGGTCTCCCTGGAGCCTTCTCTTCTCCAGGGTGAACAACAGAGGATCTCTCAGCCTTTCCTCTTGAAATGTTCCATCCCTCATCCTTCTCGTTGTACAACAGACAGGGAGATCCGTATATAATTTAAAATCACAATCACAGTACATGCTGAGTTGGAAGGGACTCACAAGTACGATTGAGTCCAACTCCTGGGCCAACACCATCCCCAAGAGTCACACCCTGTGCCTGAGAGCATTGTCTAAATGCTTCTTGAACAGGGATGGTGTTGGGACCACTTCCCTGGGGAGCCTGTTCCAGTTTCCAACCACCTTCTGGGTGGCAAATATTTTTCAACATATTTTGCCTTTAAGTTGCTGTGTCTACTCCAACACATTTTAATATTCCCCCTTTCAGACCTTTTTTTCCCCAACATCCTTTTCCAGGCTGAACAAAATTTACTGTGGTATTACATCCTTGCCATCCTAAGGAATGATCCAACCATGCTCCAGGAGGAAATATTAACAGTGGAATAATCCATGACTCATTGTTTCCCTACCTTAGCATCCCCATTGGTTATCCATAATCAGGATTATCCTCTGATCATGATTTTGATGGATTGATTTTTTTTTTTTAATGCATAAAACAGGGCTCTCTGGGAGGGGTTAACAGTCATGAGAGCAACTGCTTCTTCTCAGGTAGCCCACCTTGTAGACAAAATGAAGACTGTCCAAATTGCTACCACCATCAATCTTCCTTGTCTTTAACTTTGCACCGTAAGGTTATTTCACAAATTAGTAGAAAACAAAAAGAACAGACCCAAAACATGGAACAAGCTGGGATCCATTCAGTTTTGTTCTTCTCCAGACTTAGTGAATTAATGTACTGCCTACATAAATGAAATACCTAAAAATTTTCACTGAGGGAAATGAAAAAGTGTAAGGGGGGGCACAAAACTTAATTCCTTTAGGAGAGCTTTCCTATGGAGAGTCCCAGTCTTTGCCTGCACACAATCTTGTCTCACATGAAGACAAAAAAGAGATAAAACCCCAAAGAGCAACAATAAAAAAGTCCTCAACACCCTCTGCAATCACTAAAGTCACATGAGTTATATCAACAACTTGTCAGAAGTTTGCGCAAGTGAAATGCTTTCTAAGAATTCCCCTAACTCCAGAAAGAAAGGACATTTTTCTAGCTCAGACTGTGACAGAAATGTGACAGCAAATTTGAGATCCTAAAAGCCTGAACAGAAAAACAAGAATACCTGTTTCAGTTCCCACAGCAAAAAAAGGAAGAGAAATTGTAATATCAAGAGATGACATACCTGAAGGTTGTATTTTTCTCAGTTCATTTCGATTATGTTGGACTTGCCCTTCCTGACAAGGTCTGAAGAAGATGTAGTTTATGAGGGTGGTTGAAGTGTGATAAAGAAGCTGCAAGTTGAGGACGTGAAGGGTTAGGTGCCCTTGAGGAGCGAATGGGCTCAAGTGCTCTGCAAGGATTGATGTTATTAAATTGAATTATTATTATTAGCACTTGTAAAACATGGGGAATGGATGAGCAAAAGAGAAAAAAGTGCACATGAACAAAATTGAAATTAAAATGCAGTGCAGAAAACATCACAAGTAAACTACCAACATTTCATATTTGTAAATATATATCTAACAAATGCTAAATTAAATTAAAAAAACTGAAGAAAACACAAGCATGTCAGATCAACTAGATACCTGTTTCAGACTCTGCCTTAAAATCTGATAAAAATCAATTCTGGTCCACCAAGCTATGCAGTAATCTGCCTTCCCACAAAACACTCCTTGACCCCTTGTAGCTGGGAGCTACATTATGTGTGCCATTGAGCAGTATTTAATTGGAGTCAACAGGCACTTGCTGATACAGGACAATTGTGGTAGCCAGTTCCTGGACACAGATAATGATACATCTAGATTTTTATGGAGAGTTGCGTATTTCTGCATCTCCTACATGTGTCTCTGAGTGAATATATGGATAAAATATATGTGTTTGCTTGTGAGGACATCGGAGAAAAAATATATATATATATATATATATATATATATATATATATACACACACACGTATATATATGTGAAAGAACAGCTCTGCTTGGATTTCCTAAAGGATAAATAAACTCTATTAAATAGCAAGCCCACTGCTTTTATCAGAACGAGAGTCATGCAATAACTTTAAGATAATATATTATTACTTGACATTTTCCACTGCTTTTTTACTCTGCAATTTGAGCTGTTTGGCTGATGGTTCATGTACTTTTGATTCTTTTTATTGCTTATGTTTTAGATGAAGAAGAGGCAGATGGTGGGATCTGTCATTCACAATGGCTTTGAAGAACCTTGCTAGCATATATACCAGAAGACAGTATCCAAATTACACATCAGGGAAGTGGAACAGTGGAGAGCATTTGTGGGATAGCAATGAGATGAGAAATCTGTGCAATCATTATGCAAGATTACAACATATCTAGTACTGGAATGTGTCTAATTCTCCAAACTTGTCCACCCTTAGTCTTTTTCAGACTCTTCTTAACTAACCTCAGGGTTTAGTTTGGACTTAAAGTCATACTAAACATAGTTCCTATCTTCCTTTCTGGAACTGGCTCACATTTTGCAAAATATGTCCTTTCCTGACTCCCTGTGCACCCTGAGCCTCCATGTTGGTGGGGCTGTGAGAGAAGCAGAAAAGGCCTTGGCTCTGTGTAAGCCCTGCTCGGCAATAATAAAAACATCCCTGTATTATCATCACAGTTTCCAGCACAAATCCAAAACACAGCCCCATAATGTCTCCTGTGGAGAAAGTTTCCTCTGCCCCAGCCAAAACCAGCACATGGTATCACTCCTGGAATGTAAGAAACTTTTGAGTGATGAACAAGTACTGACACCTGTTGCAGTGGGGATCCTGCAACACGCATATATCAAACCAGGAGTCCCGTGGAAAGGAAATATATATGGACAGACAGATTCTTGATAGCTGTTTCAGAGATGTTTATTTCTCCAGCCGCATGGCCGGAGCTCTGCCCAGGAACTGTTCCAGTCATGGGACCAAGGGTCCTTCTGCCCGCGCAGGGAACACAAACCAACCAATGGGAACGAGGCTGAGCAGGGGCAGGGAAACCCCGTGTCTGTGCCCTCAGGGCCCCTCTCCCAGGGCTACACGGCAGGGGAGGGACCCCAACAGACACCGATGATGTACTAAGTACAATTATGTCAGGTATCTCTTGTCTAGTCTAGGTATCTATATGGCAAGCATTTCCATGATTTTGACCAGCTTTCTCTTTACCAACCCTCGTAATGACTATTTAGTAAGAGCATACCTTCCAGACTAATATCTCATCTATGTCACAGCTCATGTTCCCACCATGTCTTTTGTTACGGTTTTCCCTACAAATATTGGTGCTTTATCTTTCCAAAACTTGTGTGGCAAAGAGCCAAAGGCATGACTGGAAGAATGTGCATTCATAGTGACTCCCACGGATTCCTCATTCTGGACTTACCAACAAGTGGGGAAAACCTAAGGATTGTTCCCCACACCCAGTCATTCCACACCAACAACAGAGCTGACAGCCCTGCGTGCATCAGGCCCTCTGTGCCATAATAAGGCCTGACAGTTTTAGAACAGTGTTCATTTCTGCTGTCAGAAACCTAAAAGGAAATTGCCACCAAAAAAAAAAAAAAAAATCAGAGAAGCACTTAAAAAAAAAAAAAGAAAAAATATTAATAAAAATAAACTGGTTGAACTGACAATGCTGGACAGATTGAAAATCAGGGCAAGGGACAGACAGTGAACAGAACAAAAAGAGGGTGTGGGTAAATGAGACTGATAAAACTCCCATTAAGGTTAATTGGATACTAGTCCATGTTGTGTTTATCTTACTTAGTCCAAAGTAAAACTCTTCTGCAGGAAAAGTTTACACTGAGGAAAATCAATGCCAGAAGACCAACTGTCCCCATTCGTAACCTAAAGTTTGAGAGTCTGTTTATGACGGATAACTCTTTGTGCATAGTCATGCCTTCATGAATTAATGCAGGTCTACATATGAAAATCAATGTTTCTTACACATATAAACACCACAGATCTGTATCAATCTCTCAAAGCCAAAGAGGGTTAAATATTTAAACAAGCTATGTATTGAAATGCATTTTTAATGCCGTGAAGTCATGCCGATGAAAGATTACTCAAGACCCTTCATTACTGAGTTTAGAGAGTAATGTGGTATTATTGGAGCAGATGGCACAGCTGTGTGCAGCCTCAGCCCCCGCCTGGCCCCCCCAGGGTTAATCCAAGTGCCACTTGTGTGCAAAGTCATCTGTTGTCAGCCAATGGACTGAATGGATGGATGGCTGCATCCAGCTGCCACATCCATGCATGACAGCCAGGATGGCTAAAGTCTTTAAGAACAGGGTCCTTAAAGAGAATGGTGGCTTCTGTGATCCCTTGTTTCCTACACACAGAGTAAGGTGGGGAGGGGAAGAGCGAAGCAGCGCCCCGAGCACTGAGTATGAACTCGTTGTGCTGCTCTGTCACTTAATTGCTAGGATCATGTGGTATCATTATGTCAACTGTAATTGTCTCAGTTAATTTCAAGCTGGCATCTCCCCCACCCCCTAACCCCATCTTGCCTTTCTTTCTTCCCTCTCCCTTGCTGAGTGAGTGAGTGTGGGTGTTGTGACAGTGGCAAAGAGAGGAAAGAACCAATCGGACAACATTTGATAGTGATTAATTAAAAAAGACGAAGAAACAGGCAAGTGTGAAGTAAGGATCTGTGCTGTGGCAGTCCATGAAAGAGTTAGCTACATGGCTATTAACACTGCCACAGCTGTGGGGAAAAGGAGCCCTGCACCTCAGGAGATACTTCTGAAGCTTTTCCTTGCATTGATTTTTCTGTTGGATACAAGTACAAAGAATATCACTCTATGACAGAGGCCCTGGCTTCCAGATTTATACAACAAGATCAGATGCAGCACATTCCCTTTAGTCTATATTTGCAATACTGCATACAAAGAGTGTGCACAAAGCCTCAGAAAGCCTCTTTCCTATTTTGTGCTGATGTAATTTAGGTGGTTTCTGTGGAAAAAATATCTAGTTTATTTGTGCATCTCTTTATCCAGCTAGTGAATAATCTAAGATTTCTTAAAGGTTTCTTAAACTGCTCAATAACATATGGCTATGCCGCATGATATTGTGGAACAGAAGCTAGAATCCAGATTAAAGGAGAGGTATTTTTGGGCAGCATCTGCTGGACAATCATCAACTCAGCAGACTCCATCAGAGAATACTCATGTGGATTTAAGTGCTTCTGTGAGCTGAAGTACCTACCTGTGTGTTGAATACCCAGGATAGATTTGACTTGTTAAATTACAATTCCAGAAACAATAAATAAAGCTGCAGAACATTTAGTGATGCCCATTATGTTCTGTGTGTCCTCCAGAAGTCTCCTTTCTGATCTCAAAAATATCTCTCTCCTTAATTGAACAGTCTTTCTATTGGACAGGTGATCCTCTTTCTGAGTCCAAGTGAGTTTTTTTCTGGGTAAAAGTCACAAAGATGGAATTCAATATTCCTGGGAAGATCACATAAATGACTTGTGTAACAACACTAGGTCTTCCTTACCACTACTACAGAAGATTCATTCCACATATGTTAGGACTGCATTTACTTCTTCCATAGCCATGTGGATGCTTCAAAGTCAAGCTGTAATCAAGTAAGACAAGGAAGTCTTGCTCTTCCTTTGGACTTTACCAAATATGTAAAGTTTTTTTTTTAATCCTTCATCATGCAATCTCTGATCCTGTGTAATGAGTATAACCTTAGTTTCTGAGGTCAGCTCTCTTTATGGATGGTAAGTAGTGAGTTTTCTGCTTTTTCATTCCCTATTAATTGTGAGTTACTTCGAAATTTCTTCTCCTTGCAAATGATTTGAAACATTATCAAATGAAGCAGCAAACAAAAACAATCCTTGCTCTGTTAAAATTCTTAAATTAAGATTTCAATATTATCAGACAAGTAAATAAAGCATCAAATGAAGTCCACAGAGAGGATAATACATTAGAATAGGAAAAAGGATTTGCCTAATTTACATTCTTTTCTTGTCTAAGTGGTTGTAAATACTAGCAGATTTAGGAATCCAATATAGGTATATTTATACCAGCAGCGTGGGTTGCTATATGAAAAGTTACATGGATATTTCTGATAAGTACCTAAAAATTACCCTCAAATTTTTAGGTAATGTCTTCTAATTTTTTTTTCTTCTCCAAAGAAAGTTATGTTAACTCGTCTCTCATTTGGAGCAGGCTAAGAATATATGAGCAGTTACTTGGCTCAGCTGGCACGCAATAACTCCTCAAACCACCACAGCTCTATTGATCCCTAAACATTACTAGATGGCAGTGATTTTTAGGCAGGTAGAGTTTTAAGTGGGGATTTATAAATTATAAATTTATAAATTATAAATTTATGAAAGGGCACAGAGGTGGCAATGTAGATTTTGATATTGAGGATTCTGCAGCTGTTAATATTTGATCTCAGGAAGAATAGAAAATAGAAATTATTTATCTAAGGAATTTTTCAAACTCTTCAGAATGTGGGAATCTGCAAACTGGATTAGACAAAAGAGCTGTCTAGTCCTGCCCTGGTCAAAATCTAGCAGCTTCTATTCCGATAAGTTTTCAGCCCTGTTCTGGGAGTTGCCCAAAGAGATGCAAACATGAGAAATGTTGCAGGTAAATTTAAAATAAGAACCATTACAGAAGCGTACTTTAACTTTTCCACTTGTTTTATTTAGTTTTAAATCAATGGCATTTCCTAGAAATCAAAATGCTATAAGGGAAGTTAAAGAAAATGAAAGGATTCAAGCTAAGATACAACACTCAGTGGAAATGATCATCATTTTAATGGTCTTAAGAATTGCTGCGATTTGTGTTAAACTGAACGGCCAGACAGGCATGGAAACCAGTCCAGAAAGTTCTGCTTTCCTAGAAGAACTAACCATAAGATAAGTCTCTAAATGGATGCTTAATGTGAGTTGAAACATCTTTGAAAAGCCAAGCAGCTCTCTACCATGATTTACATGTTTTACCCTCAAACATCATGCTAGTTTTTCCTATTACTCCTGCATATTCTCATCAAAACAAGTAAGCACAAAAGATCATGGCTCCATGGCTTGCTGGATAAAGTTTTGCACAGTAGCTGACTGGCTCTGAGCCAAATCTGACCCTAAAGCTCCCCAATGTAGTGGCTTGATCCTAGAAAATTACATAATATCTTGGTTACTGCAGTGAGTTAATGTGTTTACACAGATTCTCTACCTGTGGTGGTTTATGTCTTTTAAGTTTTGAGTATGAGCCCATGAAGACCTACCCCCATACTTATAGAACTGCTTCAAACCACCCTTAATTTCCAGAAGTGCTCTCTTCAGTTTTCCACTTTATTTATGTGGCTTCCATTCCATTTACAGGGCTTAAAGCATTAGTATAAAGAAACTGGCAAGCAGAAAACCTTTTTGGCTGGAAAGGTAATGGAATTCTGTTCAGTTATTTTGCCAGGAGTAGAGGATGATTAGCACTAATTACAGCTTGTGACACTGAGAGAAATTTGGAGTAAAAATGCAAAATGCCCTTTAAAAATAACTATTGCAGTAATAATGCTGTATGTCTGGTAGCAAACAAACAAAAAAAGGCTTTCCATTTGCTGGATTGGATTTTTTGTTTAGTTTTATTTCATAATGTACTTGAACTTCATGGAAACTGTTTCATACTTGACAGTGTTCTGTCAGCAGAATATTCACTTTTTTCTTTTTCCTGTTTTGTTCCCACTTTCAGAAGGAATTGGACAGCATTAGGCAGACAGAGAGAAAAACACAAAACTTCTAAACCCTGTGACCATTTATATTTAGCTATTTAAGAAAGAACTAAAAGAAACAAACTAATTTTCCTGTTTACCAAGGGAGGTAGTCAGACATGTTTCTGCTCCCCAGACAACACAGTGGTTTACAGTAAGATACCTTATTGCATTACTTCTATATGTGATATTGGCAGTATTCTACTAAACTGAAAAATATTTAACCTGCAGTTAGAGGAGCAGACACCAGCCTTTAAAACAGCTGAAAAATATTTAACCTGCAGTTAGAGGAGCAGACACCAGCCTTTAAAACAGCCATGGCATCCCTGCCCACAGAATGGGCATCTGAGCATCTCCAGGTGTGCAATAGAGTTAACTCTGAGTCTAAAATTGCTCCAGATGTGCTACAACAGAAGTTATGTTTAACACTTGAGAGGAAGTTCTGACTGTGCTCCCAAAAATTCTGTGAACAGCAGCCATCAAGGACAGATATTTGAACTTCATTAAGACAGAGATGTTAAACAGGGGGTGTCCTAGTGGACTGAAGCTGAAGCTGTGCTTCTCTGGAGTGAACAGAACTGTCTCACAAAGGCTAGTAATTTCTCATTCAGAAGGATATTTATAGTTAAAATTCATACACTTTGAAATCAGTGCTTTAGAAATACATGCATAATTTTTTCTAATATGCCATTAAGACTTTTTAAAACACTGTGATCAGATCAGGTGTCTTCATTTCATTGGAAGCTGATGACAAAACTCATCCTTTCCCATTCATCTTCAACTTGATTCATATTAAAATTTCAATTTTTTCACCAGCTATGTGTTTTTTCCTGCTATAGCCACCCCCCCCCCCATCTCACTTTCTTTCCTTCTTTGCTCCTGTAATAGAATATCAGCTATTCAATGCTGGTTTTTTTTTCTTTTTTTTCTCCTAATCAATGATTCTCAGGTGCCAGGATCCTGAAGCAATACTTTTAGTACATGGGGCAAACAGATGTTTTTGCAAGGGAGGCCTTGAGTAATTCCAAGAAAACATTCCTGCAGGTGAAACTGAAAAGTGTCACTTGCACTAGAAAGAGAATATCTACAGCAGTGACTCTCAACCTTGGAGAACTGGAGTGCCGCTTCATCACTGAATAGAGCCATATGTTAATTATCCCTCCACTGAATTACGCTGTTAGTCATTTTTGACTTACTATCAGAAAATATTGTATGATGATTTAACAACTTGTTAGGTCCAGGAAAAAAATCTGTAGTAGTAAAAATAAGAACGTGATGGGTTAACCCTGGGTATTTATTCAGCATGTGCAGTCAGTCAACATCATTACATTTTGCAGTTTGAATTTCCAAGCCATTCACTTCCTTTTGTTAGAAGACCTCTTCAAACTCCTTTCAAGTCAGTGGAAAGTTCCTGCTGATATGCACAAATTTTGGAACAGACACTAAAAGAGTTAAAAGAGCATAAAAGATTGTGAACCTTAGTCTGAATATCTAATTACTGTTTTGTTTTTAGCCCAATGATTTTCCTCATGCTGTGTCAGATAAATGCCTTTCTTGCTTTTTTTCCTAAGGCACTGCTGCTTCCATGGTCACGCTCTCTTGTGTGATACTGGGTGGGTTCATGTCTCATATCACTGAAGCCCTCTGGAAGATTTCAATCAAATCTGATAGAAAGTGCAGAAGTCTGAGGCATAATCCAGATCCTACCAATGCCATGAAGAAAGACAACAAGCATTTTTTTTTCTTATTAGTTACTGAAAGAAGGACATAATATGAATTCACTCCATATAAATCTGAGAGACAAGGAAGGAGAAGCCTTCCATTAGACCTGAAACAAAAAACAAAACTTCATTTCAACATTACCCCTCATCTAATACCCATAAACACATTTATGGTATAGAAAATCATATATAGCTGACCATCTGTCAAACTTGTGCTCACAGAATGTGGTTTTTGTGCACCAATTTGCACAAAGGATACTTTTGACCACCCGTCATAAAAAAGAAATATAAATTTAGTAGATGAGACAGTTCTTATGGATCAGATGGTGGAAGTAATTTTTGTTTGGATGGAACATGAAAGGCCCACCAAGTCAGTTACATAGCCCAAAGAGAGGAAAAAGTAAGTCTGTGTGATAGGTCTGCTGGTCTTTCCTACTGGAGAGAAGCAAGATTAGGAGGTTGAGAAGTGCCTCTAATGGGTTTGGGCCTGGCACTGCGATCAAATTCACCTCATGGGCTTTTGGTATTAAATTGAGATATACTGATGAGGATACAGGTTTTTACACAGAGAATAAAAGAGTCCCCCTAAAAGGCAAAGGTGTATTTTCTGTTCTTTTGTGGGAGAGGTCTTCCACTCAGGGCAGCTAGTAGTATCCCTTGGGACAGAAGGGTGGTGCAGTCCATGGGTTGAAGTAAAGGAACTGCGAAGATTTCCAGATTGACCTTAATTCCCTGCTCTAACCACATAGAGATTTTAAGGCAGTTAGTATGTTACAATTCACAGGATATAACTGAAACAATGACGGATTATCGGTGCGATCTCATCTAATGAGCCCTATGAAGATTAAAATATAATTGTACTTTTTAATTGTAATTGTAATTGTTTTGTAATTGTACTGATGTGATCATTCTGTACCTGAGCTAAAGCTAAAGCTTGGCCACTGCCAAGGAGAAAAGAAGATCACTGGTACTGAGCTGTGTGGACATAACAGGCCTGAACACCACAGTATCAGATACTGTTGTGTCATATTCCACTGCCTGGTACATGCATTCAGATACAGTCTCAAGAAGAGCTCTGAAACCGGGTGGGAACATCGTAGTAAGATTTAGTGAAAAACACAAGCAGTAGGAAGCGCATAGGAAGGAAGCACAAATTACAGAGCACTATAAATTTTTAGAATTACAGCTGAATATTACTTCTATAGATGAAACGTAAATTAAAGAAAAAAAAAAATTAACTCCTAGTCTAAAAAGTTTAAAGTAGTCTGATCTAACTTCAAGTACCAACATGAAATACGTCAAGGTGTAATCACCTCAGTTTTCCCCAGGAGCTGGAGGAGAAATGCAGAGACTTAACAAGAATGGTTAAGGTGGATGGAAAACGTTTGCTCAACATTCAGCATCTGGATTTCATACATCTACTAAATAAGCTGATGAGCCTTCTTTTAACAAACTGCTTCTCTTTCTAAGGACATTTAAAGCAGGATTCAACTCAATTAACTCCTAAGGGTTTTTTTAGCCAAAGCCTATTTACTCAGCTCCCTTTGCAGTCAGTGTGGTCAGAAAAAGATTCTCAACCACTGTGATGAAGTTCTGTTCAGAATCAATCATTCTAGAAGTTGAGTTTCCCTGCTCTCTAATAATAGCGTAAATTCATGATTTCTGTAAGTACAGTTTTATATTCCATAATGTATAATGAGTATTGATAGATATACGTACATTCAGATACATATAGATGTACATATTTATGTGTGTGTGCTGTTCGCTTGTCAATTGACCAGTCCCAAAGGCTTTGCCTGTTTTTTTTCGTACTCTACGTTAAGAAAACATACTCAAGCATGATGTTCTTTCTCAAAAGCATTCTTGTTTTAAGGTGATGTCTCAATTTCATTTAATTTTGAGATTTAACATATTTTGAAGATAACTTGTTGACTTCATAGTGCTCTTATTTCTTGAAAAAAAAAGATTTCTGAGATCAGATTGAATCGTTGGAAGTTTAAATATTAGATGATCAGAATTATCATCATCAGTGTTCTCTTATATTTTACAAAAAGGCATCAAATTACTCTAGGTCTATTTTCATAAACCAATTTTATTTGATATTAGTTATATTACCTTCCTTTAATTCTATTTTAATTAAATCTCATATTAGCTATTTTATTGTTTGCCTTAGGTTAACTTTAAACTGACAAAAGGACATCTATCAGGGCCATCCCATTTTCCTTTCTAAATGTTTCTGTACTTTGAATTTTTCCAGATCTTTGGTGATTTTTCTGTGCCACAAGACTTCCTGTTATCCATTACATTCTAGACAAAACTGCACACAGCTGCTTTGAAACTCTTGAATACTGAGATTTTGGGGTTTGTCTTCCTTCTTTTCTTTCTCTATAATTAGTAATTGAAAGCAAAGTATTTCAATTCCATCACCCATGACCTGTAAACAACTTTTAACTTTTCTTCAACTACAGGGCAGAAAGACACTGATTGCTAAGTATTAGACAATTAGACAATTAAAACTTTTTTTTTCTTAAAGATAGGTTGTCATTCTTTGTTCTCTCTTGTCCACTGTATTCACATATAAAAGGTTACATCAACTTATTTTGATATTGCAGTCATGTAACTCTTCACCCCAGGTTTCAGTAATGCAAACTAGGTCAAATTTATGCTCATAAATGAGCAATTCCAATTCCCTGTGTTTATTATCCAGGCTCCAAGCAGTGGTGTACAGGCAATCAAATAATTTCTTCTCCTCATGTCCTTCAGAGTCTTGATTAATTTGGTTCTCAACATTCTGATTTTGTTCTAAGTGAGTACATGTTTGTTCCTGTTTTCATCCCTTTTCTTTCTCAGTTTAACACCTCTCTGACTACAATTATTGAAACTTATTTCTTTGTACTAATTAAGTTTTAATCATAATAAACTAATTGGCCAAAACTAAAACTTTATAGCATTATGTACAGGTTTTAATTAAACTCTTGTCTAAAAAGGCTTTCATTTCCAGGATAATTTCTGGAAGAAGAAGTCTAGGGTAGCCACTAGCTTGGACATATACACAGTCTTGAATACAATTTTCCATGAGAGTACTTTAATCTGCAGGAATTTCTTTTTTTTTTTCTAAGTAATCAACTTTCAGTCTTTCTTACCATGTGTTTTTCAGCTGGTGTGTTTGCTCGCATATGTATTTAGTTCTGGATGTACAAATTAAGTAATGATTTAAAGGATGGTTTGATATGCTATATGATACAAGGAAAACATTTGAGCCAATATAATTTTGTTGGGTTTTTTTTGGCAGAAGTCACTCATGGCGTTACCTCATCTAAATACACACACATACACACACCAAAAAAAAAAAAAAAAAAAAAAAAAAAAAAAAAAAAAAAAAATTAAGCAAAATGTGGCATAGAGATGTTTTTTTAAATGAGCATTTAGTCTTATGGGGAAATAATTTTGCCCTTTGGTCTTTTCTAGCTTTCCAGCTTTTTTCCAGCTTTCTTGTCCAGAAGATTTTTGTTTCGTAATTTCTGAAAGAGAAGTCATCCAAAGTTTAAGAGCTTTGATTTAACACAGAATACACTCAAAATCGGTTCGCAAAGTATTTTAAATTTAAGAGGACCATACTTCCACTGTTTTTCACTTTCCGAATTGTATCTTGCATGTGTTCTGTCTTTACAGACAGAAGGGATTTCTAAGAAAATTAGATGGGTAGCCTTCTGCTGTAGCCTTCTTTTGAGATCTCTAAAATCTTTTACGTACACTGCAATTAAGAATACACACCATCAGCAAATGACCTTTTGAATGATAACTTTAGAATTTTTCACAAGCTTTATCCATGGCTTTAGTGCTTGGCCTTGGAACTCTGCAGGGTATCTTACCTGCAGAGTAATCTTTGCATTTCAGAAAACATATTAAAAAATTAAGTACATTAAAACAGATTAAAAAATCCACATAGATAAAAATATCTTACAAACTTTGTCTGACTCGTTCAGATGGACACCTTGTTTCATTGGGATGAGTGTAGCAGCATTACCAACAACTGTACATTATATACATTATATCTGCTTATTTCCAGTTTATTGTTGAACTGTGTCTTTAGACTGTTCTCCTGATTTTCCATATTGAAGATCTACTGAGAAATGTCCTTTTCTTTTTAACAGTATATCTGCCCACAAATCCATCTCTAGTCATAAGGAATCGTTACTCAGTGTCCTGTTTATGCTGGCCATTAGCTGTCCCTGTCCACCTCCCACTTCAATGTTTTCCTTGTCCTCTGTTTTTTTTTTTTTTTTGTTTGTTTGTTTGTTTGTTTTCTTCCTTAAATGTTTTTTTTCTGCCTTCCTAGAAACAGACAATAGTCCTGGCTTGTGCAAGAATTTTTTCACTTTATGGTTCTTGATCAAAGAGATCTGTTTTTCACTCTTCTGGTGTAAAATCTCTTTGTTCTGAACACAGTTCAAGTACCAAAGTTCTTCTTGCTTTTGATAAGAAAATTAATAAATAACTTCACTGCTCAACTAATATCTCACCACAAGGCAACATAATATTGTGTATAACACTGAAATGAAAAAAAAATCATAATATTTTCAAAAATCTACTGTTTGATTCCTCATAAATTCCCTTCACAACTGGTTTATCCAGTTACAGTCAGTCCTTGGCTCTACCTTTTTATAAATAGTAGAGAATTAATAAATGTGTGATAGGATCAGAAGTGAAACTGGGACCCAGCATTCTGAAAAGAAACACCTCTTCCACATGCCTCTGAACTGAGAAGAAATCAAAATCAATATCATCATTGGTTATAGTTATAACCAATAAAGCAAAAAATCCCCTAAGTTAATATTGGCTTGTAAACTACATTTTCTGCAGGAAAAAAACCCCTGCATTTGGAATGAAGCTAATTAAAGAAATTTATACTACTGGGAAGGACTTGCTGCTACAGTTAAGGAAATGTGACTATTTGGTAAGAGAGCAGGGAAGAGAAAAGCTGTTTCTCACGTACTAAAGACGTTCAAAGTCCTGTGTACATTGGGTCTCATATAAATGTAATTTGAGAAGCTCACCTTTAATCTAGTTTGGGCTCTGATGATAACAGTTTTAATTTATACAATCAGAGACATTGCTGAGTGACTTTGCCTTCCCCTACATCAAAGGTAATTATTATTTTTATAGTTCAATTAGCAAACATTACATTTCTGTTTTCCTTGCAAAGATGGCACCACCTAATTTAGCAATAACATACATATCCCTGATGCCCTCTCAGGGACATGATGTTATTATAATAGACTCTTCTGGACCTATTGATTCCTGGGAGCAAGTTTCCTTCCAATTTGCACCTTTCAACCCTTTTCCTTAAACGAACACTAATAGGGCAATTTGCCTGTTGTAGATCATAGTCTGCACTTTTTAAAAAAGAAATCTATACAACATTTTGCTCCAGAACAGCGCTTTTATGAACTTTTTTATCTTAATGACCAGAAAGAGAAAAGATAGAGCTGTTTCTCTGTATATAGATCCAAGGAAGAGATGGTTTTCCTGTACTGTAATTATTATTTTTTTCTGAGATTTCCAAAAATGTTCATGTCTTCTCCTCAGATGAAATCAGCAACCCCTCCCCAAAAGGCTCTCCAAAGCAGAAAAAGAAGGAATGTTGCACTAGGCCAGCTTTAAGGAGATTTATCCAGTGACTTTAAGACAGAAAACAGATTTATTTACAGACGTTAGGCATTGGGTCACTCACTTCTCCAGTGATCTTTCTAGTCACTCATGCATGTGAACATCTATCAGTCACTCAGTCCTCTATGTGATGACACAGATTCCTAAGATGGAATAATCTAATTTTGTCTTATGTGTTCTTAGGACTCAGCACAGGATGCTTTGTTGCTCTGCCATCCCTGAAGAGTTAGATGTAAGAGAGAGGGAATGGTAGAGGTCAGTCAAATTTTGGATGGGCTGAAGGTACCTCTCAAGAAATAGCACCTCTCTCCTCTGACTGCAGACTAGGCTAACTGGATTGAAGCTATTAAAAAGACCCTTACAGCAAAGAGCAAAATAGCTAGTAACATTACCTTGGTTATTAGAATAATCATCTGCAGCAAGAATGTTTTATTCCCTTGATCTGATTCAATCAGGAAGAGGTTTTTACCTTATCTTTCATAACACCCCAAACTATTTTGTTATGAAGTGGCATCTTTTCTAGAATTTGAGCCTTGCCCATAAATCCCACTGAGGACTTGAGAAGTTTGTCACAATGAAGGTTTAGTCAAAATAAATATGTCTCTGTGGAAAATTTAGGACTCTAACAAAACATTTTCTCATTAAAGAATCTGTTTTCAAGTGGGGACAGGGAAGGGAAACAACACCAAGCTAAAAGTCCAAAGCAGTTTCTTAGGAGGATATTCTCTGTTCTGCAAGAACTGATCATAATTTATGGTTGCTTTAGGTACTCTGTATAGTACTTTGTATTTTCCAGGCTCCTGAGATGGTGGGGAATCCTGAGGAATGTTGACAGGCTGCTTCCTGAGGGTCACAGAGACTACTCCTTCATATTTTTCCTAACACCAGTTCAGGCAAAGTGTGTGTTATGCTTCCCTTTGTCATGGCGTTAGAAAGATATCCTGGTGTTATCTGAAAGATCCCCATCACCTTGATTGTGCCTTAACCTTTAGGCTCTGGCTAAACATGCTTAAGTGAGTCTTTGTCATGTTCCGCTAGGGCATGTTTGCATTGATTATGCACAATTATATCCTTGCATCATGGCAATTCACCTGTGCACACTAGCCCCTACCAGAGTGATTTATTACCAGCTAAATTGTTGCTAGCAGAAACCTGTTTATCACTGTCACACGTGCAAGCAGCAGATATGAGTATCTGTATGATCACCCTGTGTGTGTGTATATGTGTGCATGTGTGTGCACGTGAAGGTGTGGGACCTGGGGGTGAATGAAGGCATGCAAACTCATGGACATTTCTGATTAACCCTGTCAAACCCACTCCCTATCCACTAAAACCCATCATTGCTGTCCAGTTGCATGCCATTTCTAGCATAAATATCAGTGGTTATAGAAATCTCTGTTGATCCTGATGTAACTTTATTGATCCCTTTCAACCTTCATCCATATAATGTCATTGAAGAGGTTCTTAAGGAAACAAGAACATTAATCAGCAAGCCAGTTAATTAAAGACATTGGAAACCTTCAGAAATGATGGAAGGACCCTGGAAAATAGGGACATTTTGACTTTCAGGAAACATGCCTCCTCTAGGTTCTTCTGGCACTTCTCTCTTTCAGATTTTAACAGGATTGGACAACTCGGAGTATTGTTTAGTTCCCTAGAGAAAATGATCCTTTATTGTTATGTGTCTCATTGCTCTTTCATTAGCAAACAAAAGGGTGAAAAATAATATAGCAATGATTGGTTTCATATCAAATATTAAACAAAGATATTACATAAAACATTAAAGGTATTGTTGCCTTAACATTTAATGAGACAGATCTTCCGCTGAAGTTTAGAATCATAGAATCATAAGATGGTTTGAGTTGGAAGACATCTAAAAAATCATCCAATTTCTGAACAACAACAAACTAGAGAGAACAGAAGCCTGGATGTGCTGTCCACTACCTTCACTTTCTTTTGCTTCACCAGCAAACTACCTCTGACATAAAATCTTGTCCTTAGGTTTACCTAGCTGTTTCACTTTCTGAAGTGATCCGAGCTTGTGAGTGATCCTCAGTTGAACTGGTTGTCTCAGACCAGGTGGCACAACACCAAAATCAGACATCACACAGCTGGTACAACCTGATACATGATTGGCAGTCCCAGCTGAGGGGTGGAGTATCTGCCCTCCTAATCTGAGAAACAATCCCTGAACTGTTTTGCTAGACAATAATGGAGTGTGCATCTACGTGGTGAAGGAACCCTTCCGGGCAGGGGGGTGAGGCTGTTGCTTTGACCTGTAGTTTTTCAATGACTAAAACCAAAACTGCCTTTTGTGTTGAACAAAGTAATGACTAGGACCTAGATTCAGACATTCTTGAAATCTGGGAGCAGTCTTGATCAATTTGATCTGGATCTATTTGATAAATCTCTCCCCACAGCACACTTGGCAATGGCTTGAAGTAAATAAATGCACTTAATGTATATCCAAGGCAGTTCAGCCAAGTGGCCTAGTCCTCTAGTCCTCTAGTCCAAATCCTCTGCTGCCAGAGCAAAATACAAAGGTTTACTTATTCCAAGTCTGAAATGAATGCATCACATCCATTTTGTTCCAAAACTAACTGACTTTTAACTGGTTTTAATGCACAAACTGACAAACTATGCTGTCAAATTCTTATAGCTCCAGAACTGATTAAATTTTTTGAAAAACTGAGTTTTATGAGATTTGGCAAAGTTATCCACCATCCGAGTTAGAAGGTCAATACTTCATAGATAGCTTAATGCTGTTCCAGATAATTTTAAAGGCAGTTCTTGGGTGGTTTTTTGTTGGTGGGAATGTTTTTGTTAGAGGTTGAGGCTTTTTTTTTTTGGGGGGTGGGGGGTATTTATTTTTGTTTTGGTTTGAATTTTGTGTGGGTTTTTTTGTTGTTGTTCAAAATGGCTTTTTCAAAAGGTCCAGAGAATCATCAAAAGCTGGGCAATTAAGAACATTGGTTTTGTTCTGAGTGCTCTAAAGCTCGTGATTTGTAAGCTGGACACTTTTTTTTAATTGTCCATATATGCATCTTATAGAAGCTTACAGGAACTTTATTTCTGAAAATTCTTTTAAAAAGCAACCTGTCTGCCAATGGGCAAAAAAGAAAATCTCCCAAGCTTGCTGCCTAGCAGTATAGGAAGCAAGGTGTTCAAAACCATCCAAAAGTAGATTCTACTTGGTTACAGTTAGGTATCTTTGTTGGACAGATAGGGTCATTTCCTGCAGGGCTCAAAGAAACATAAAACATCTGAAAATTAGGCAATCTTAGATACCTAACTTACACAGATTGGGTTCCATTACAGACCACTACAGACATATAACTTGCTTTTATTTGATTCTCAAAGGAAGTAATTCTCACAACTTTAATCTTTTTATCTAAAGAACTTATTTGGAATTTGCTTTGTTCTTGGCATAAAGGAGCTCAGATTGGCCAGCCTTTCAGCTGTGTTTGCAATAGCCATGTTTTTACTTAAGAATTAATATTGACTGGCTAAGGACAGATGATTTATTGTGTAATTCTGTAATTATTTCTTTTTTCTGCATTGGGTAATTTGTGCTATGGAATTAGAAAGATGCTGCATTAGCAGCTAATGGGTTTTTGAGTTAACAAAAAATATTTTGTTATAAAAACAATTCAGAAACCCTCAAAGAAGGAAATAGGCATCTTCCATGCCGCAGAGAGGGGATATATCACAATAAAAAACCCCTGGAAAATATGTCTTTGAAAAGGCTTTTTTTTTTTTTAAATCTAAATTAATTAGCCAACCCCATTAAACTTTGGAAGAAAATAAAATATTTCTTGGGTAATATTCCAATCTGGATTCAAAGATTTAAAAATTTCTGTGTTGCAGATTTCTATGCTTGTCCTATTTTTTAGAGAATCATAGAGTCTTCATGGTTGGAAAAGGTCTCCAAGTCCTTTTGGACTGAAGACCACCACACTCTCTAAACCCCATTATATAGACTCCATTAGAGACTCTCCCATTAAGTCCAGGCCTGAAGACACAATATGGTCTACACTACCCTCACAGAAGCTCCTGAACAGCAAGTTCATTGAGTGATCAGTTTTCCATGTAAGCTCTATAGCTCATTTACAAACATCTAGTGTCGTAATGCCAAACTAGTTGCAACATCAGTACGGGGCCTTTCAAACACTTGCTTATTCTGGAGTACCAGGGGAACATCTGAAATGTCACTAGCCATGCAGAGTGTTTGAACTATACCCTCACAACTAAATGGCCAGTAACAGCACTGAGAGCTTGAATGCCATTGTAACATAAGTCACACAGATTTGAATCTGGTACTGAATTAAGCAGGGTGACTTACTCAAGTTTTCTCATTGTCTTTCAGGCCATGCTGTGGGCTGAAAACTGCCATTTTTTCAATTTCTTTTTTAATTTAAGTTGAATATTTCTAGCCAGGGCTGTAGTCTAAATTGTTATCTTTGTGATAACCCTTGATATGTAAACAGTAATTCAGTGAGAGACTAAACTCTCTCTTCTGGGATGATTTTTTGCAGTGCATAGCTCATTTTCTGGTTCTATTGCATTCTTGCAGACTGAGGACCATATTGGAGGACAAATACCAAATAAATGAAATAATACTAAATGATAATTTTATTAGCCTATAGCTTGCAATAATTTCCTGGCACAGAAGATATTGAACATATTTAATCAGAAAAAGTAGATGCAGACTTTTCAGGGAGGGGATGGATGAGGTTTCTTTCTAATTTTTGGTACATTCTTTAATTTTGTCTTTGTTTTGTCTTGCAGTAAGGGTATCCATGTAAGTTCCCTCCTATATCACAGGAATGGCAGCCAGTAAGATGCCAGTAAAGGTTTCAACAGTTAAGTGATTAAATTAAAGTTCTTTAATTTAAAGTGTTATTATCTAGACTCAGGATAGAGAGAGAATGGGCTCTGTTGATGCAGTGTGGATGTGGAGTTTTATAGCATCAGTATATAGAGGGAGTGATATAAGGAGGCCATTACTTACTTTGGGAAGGACAATCTTTTGCCAGTAATAGCTGTTACTCAGGAAACAGACACCACCTTCCTTGAATCTGCGATAAAAAATTTGTTGGACTCCAGCTCTTAGAGGTAGTGGGCTGTAAAATATCAGTAAATCAAATTATTAACATTCTAACTAGAGATATTTAAGAATTTGTCTGAAGATGGCAAGGTATCTAGAAAATGTGAGGAAGCATTAAGCACTAAATAACAGAAGATTAACTCAGAATAAATTGAAGATAACATTTGCCATCAGGAATCTGGAGTAGAAGGAAAAGACCATATCTGATTGCCTCAGCCACAATTTATGACGCATCCTACCAAAAATTTTGTAAAAAGCACTGGGAGAAAAAAAATCAGCCAAGGTAAATGTAATTTGGAGATTTTCCTATGTTTCTGCAGGGCTGTTCTACTTTCTAATTATCTTTAGAGAAACATTTTCATTATTTGAACAGAGCTGATTATCGACCTGCTCCAAAGTCAATCAAAAGTTAACAGAAAGATAGAGTGACATTTTTCTCTGTCCAGCAAGACTAGAAAAACTGATCTCTTTTCATATGTTGATTATACTACCTGAGCATTCTTCATGAATTAATTGATTTATCTTGCAACAAGCTTAGATCCCCCTGGGTAGAAAGCTAAAAACTACATTAACTTGTTCAAAATATGACAAAAACCAAAAAACCTTTGGCAGAGCAAAACCAGCTGGAGTTTACATTTTACTTTTGCCTTTTTTTTTCTCCCTTTAACCTAATTGAAGGAAACATGTTTATGTTGTAGTTGGAGAGCACATCCAGTTATTGCACCTCAGCTGACAAACCATTAATCCCTTGAAAACTGATTGTGAATATCTGCACATATTCTGAGTTTTAGGTATATGAGGGCATAGTTTTCAGTGGTGTCCTGGGTAGAGCAAAAAGGGGGAGGTGTTTTTAGTACTGTTCATTAAATACCATTTTCTGTCACACCCATGTGTGTGGTGAGGGAAGCTTCCAGCAGGGTCAGCTGACATTGGAAGTGGAACCTTTTGTTTTACCCTGTTTGTGGAAGAGAGAGTGTCCCTTTAAAATCAGGGAATGGAAATGCAGCTGCAGCTCCCAAGGGAGGTAGCTGACTCACATCCCAGGAAGTTGCACTTCACAATAGGGAGGTGTCATCTGAGGTCATCACGGCCTGGGAAGGTGGTTTTTGTTTAGCAATCCCAAACCAGGGAGAGCCTGTGGTACCACCACCACCAGCTGCCACAGACACTGCTTGGGACCCTTTGCCCTTTTCACCAGTCACCAGGGCATTGTTTGCAACTTTCAGTGGCCACTGCCACACAGATCCACACTGGTACCTCGGCAGAGTGAATCCTTTCAGACAAAATAGCCTCCCTCAAAATAGCTTTGTTTTGCCCAGTTTCCCACTGTATTGTCTGTCTGGAAAAGAGCATTAAGCCACAGAGGTTTGTTTGCAACAGTCCTTTCTTTGTTCTCTTGGGCCACAAGGAACTGCCTGTGAGTGGCGGTCACTTTGCTTTAGTTCCAGGGTGACACCTTGCTTTTGTTGGTAAAACCATTCCCCCTTTTGTAAAATATTCTTTTCATTGTTGTGTTTATTGCTTTTTTTTTAGTCAAATTATAGCTCTAATGTTTTTTTAACCTCTCGTGCTTTCCTTTTTTGTTTTCTTTTTTCCCCCCCCTCCACAGTCTTAACCTTTTCCTCACTGTAAATCCATTACAAGTGGTTTCTCAAAGTAGTTTACAATGATTAAAGAATTAATATTGACATATAGTTTTTAAGCTGAATAATGTCAATACCTATCTAGTGAGAGAGACGCATGCAGAAATGGTGTGTCTAACATAATACAGATAATTTTTGAGAAGATAAAACCTGAAACATCTATCTGTCTCTCAAGTTTCATTCTTTATTATTATGATGGAGAGTAGCCACGGTCTAGAATACTTACCCAGGAGAAGACAAAGGGGGAATGGAGGCTTCTTAATTTGAAAAGAGATAATTTATTGAGTATTTAATTTGTCAAAAAAATACAGGTATTGGTTGTTTCCCTTCAGCATTTTTGCACCTTTATTCAAACTAGAGGTACACAGTTTAAAAGAAAACATGCTCTTTTATTTATTTGTGAATGGAAAAAACCTGAATGAGAAATAATCTTACAAATGTCAAACTAAAGAACAACGTGATATTTCTGAAGTCAATATTATAATACAAAGGCATGGGTCAGAGATCATTAGGCTAGAAAATTTCTCAGTTTGTTGTTCCGGTCATGACTGGACACTCTTCATAATTATCAGATTGTTTTATGATTCCTAGAAATAATATTCCAGGGAAGGTCATGAACCTACAACTCATTCTATTTCAACAAAAAGTAATCTCTCACTTTCCTCTTTTCTTTGTTCCTTCCTTCCTTCCTTCCTTCCTTCCTTCCTTCCTTCCTTCCTTCCTTCCTTCCTTCCTTCCTTCCTTCCGAATTCCTTCCGAATTCCTTCCTTCCTTCCTTCCTTCCTTCCTTCCTTCCTTCCTTCCTTCCTTCCTTCCTTCCTTCCTTCCTTCCGAATTCCTTCCTTCCTTCCGAATTCCTTCCTTCCGAATTCCTTCCTTCCTTCCTTCCTTCCTTCCTTCCTTCCTTCCTTCCTTCCTTCCTTCCTTCCTTCCTTCCGAATTCCTTCCTTCCTTCCTTCCTTCCTTCCTTCCTTCCTTCCTTCCGAATTCCTTCCTTCCTTCTGAATTCCTTCCTTCCTTCTTGTCTGGACCATGTTAATTCCCTGAAACTTACCTAAAAATTGCAAAGCATCCTTTCTAATGACATATTATGATTAAGTAATTTCTGAAGTGGGATGGGTTCTTGGCTGAAAAAGCAGATCTCTAGCAAGTTGCCTTCCAAACTGTATTTTTTTTTTTTTTTTAACCTGGGCTTAAAATTTGTCCAAACTGCTTCTTATTACATATTTATTTGTACCATGGTTTCACCCTATGCAACCATCAAGACCCACAGAACCCATTGCTCACTCCTGCACCAGCAGAATTCAGGAGAGAATCAGAAAGGTAAAAGCTGGAAAACTCATGGTTTAAGATAAAAGCAGTTTATTAGGGAAAGCAAAAGGCACAAACACAAGCAAAAGAAGACAAGAAATTAATTCACTCTTCCCATGGGCAGGCAGGTGTTCAGCCACCTCCAGGAGAGCAGGGCCCCGTCACAAATAATGGTTACTTGGAGGAGAAACTTCACCACTTCCAATGTTCCTTCTTCATCCCTCTTCCTCACTTTAAGTACGGAACATGATGTCACATGGTCTGGACCATTCCTTTGATCATTTGGGGTCACCTGTCCTGGCTTCGTGTCATCCCAGCCTTCCAAGCACCCCCAGCCCCTCCTCAGCCTGACAGTACAAAAAGCAGAAAAGGCCTTGGCTCTGTGCAAGCCTTGCTCAGAGATGACCAAAACATCTCTATGTTATCAACGCATTGTTCAGCACAAATCCAAAACACAGCCTCGTACCAGCCACTGGGAAGAAAATTAACTCTTCCCCAGGCCAAGCAAGAACAATTCAATAAGGACAGGAAAGGAGTTTCACTGAAGTTCAAAAGTCTCATGGCTGCCAAATCAGAAACAAAAGATTTTTCTGTACTAAATCCAGCTGAGTAACTATTCAGCTGAGTAGTCTCCAGTTGAGGACAGCACACATTTGGGTGATGGTTTTTTCCATCTGTGTAGTAGTTATTAAGTTGAGTACAAGAGAAATTCACTGAATCTTACTGAAGATGTGGAAGCAAGCTTCTTGAAAGGAAGTTCAAACGCAGAAAAAAGTACAGAGAGAATAGCCATAATGATGGCAAGACTAAAACTAATACCATTTGAAAAAAGTGGAGTAGTGTGCTAACTTGCTAATATTCTGTTAGGATAAGAGTTTGAATATTGAGTGAAAGTGGATATCAATTCTTGTCAGCTCTTCTCTTCCCCCTTGCTTAATTTTAAGAGAGCTAACCTAGCAAAGTTTTGACATGGAAAAAAGTGTTCCTGTGGCCTCTGTTTGTCCTTAGAAATGTTTAGTGTTGCAAGACCTGTCCTTTCTTCCCTTTCTTCTTTGTTTGTTTAAGAGGGTTTCATTGGATTTCTTGCATATCATGTCGCTTGGGTTTACAAAATATTGGCAAAGCTTTATAATAAGTAGCAAATCATTATTACGTGCTTTGGTGTTCATTGTAATACAATTAATCATCATAAATTTGCTTTGGTATATTCAAGTGGATGAAACAGCTAATTTCAAAGACAGCTTAGTTCAGAAAACCATCCAATTTATTATTATACTCTCACCTTTAAGGGCACAGAAAATATTTTGTGCACAAGGTACATTGAGTAGGCATTATTAGATACATGATGGACAGGATAGAATAACTAATCAGTCTAACATTCAGTTTCGTATTATTGATAATTTATTTACCAGGAAAGAGTAAGTAATGAGACCATTTAAGTTGCTTACACTAGAGCTATACAAACCTTTCTAGAAAAATGGAAGGGAAAGGTATGTTTGGCATTCCAATCAGACTTGGTTTAATGGCCTACTACAAGGCTTCATTTATTTTTTTATTTGTTTGCTACTTGTGTAGAAGTCTCATGGGAAATTGAGTGGAGAATAAAAAGCAAGGTCTCACTGCCAGCTCTGTACCTCCTTCAGAGAGAAAAGGTATGGCATCTGCTCCTCTACATGAAAGGGTTACACATATAGGGTTTTGGCTTATGTCACATTATGAGATCTGTCAAGAGATGCAGAAAACCCAGATGGACTCTATGACTAAAGTAATTTTTATATAGGGATTAGGCTTTTAACCATAGATTTCAGAAGAACTAATTTCTCCATGATCTTATTTAAAAAAATAGTTGTGGACAAAGGTGTTTTATTTACCTAAAATATTTTCTTTTATAAAATATCTTGTCTTTGCACATCAACAAAATCCACAGAAAGATTTGGAAGGAATCCTGGTTGTCTTTCTGTAAGGCCTATTCTGAAGATGGGAACCTCAATTTGCCCCTCTGGTTTCTTTGCAAAATTAATATTCATGTTAATCTCACTGTTTCTTAAAAGTTCCTGAAGACTGTAGAGTCTGTTACTTCTAAGATTTTTTTTTTTTTTTAAGGTAGATAATTATGGTTTTAGTGAAATAAAACCAAGATCCTAGCTAAGCCCAACTCCCAGTTGCGGGGCTTGCTTGTTTGTTTGTTCATTTGATTGCTGGTTTTTTTCATCTGTTTGATGTGGGGGGTTTGAGGATGTTTATTAATGGCCTGGCTTTTGTAGTCACATATTTTTTATTTTGCCTGCACGACTGAATGGACATCGACAAGGCCTTTATATCCATTCTGTTCCACATGTGTAGTGTAGCATGAGCAACAGTTCTCTACTTATACAAATGTTGTAAGGTAATTACAGATTTTCAGACAGGGCAAGAACTGTGTAATGATCCTTGGCTGTTCAAGCAACTAGTAGCCATGTAGCTAATCAGAAAAATAAAACCATTAAATTAAGAATTGAGGGGGCTACTCTCTTCAAATATTTAAAAACAAGCAGAAAGCTTGCAGACAGATATCTGAGGCATGGAGGTGGAAAAGACACCATCAGTACTGACACCTTTCTTATAAAACAAAGAAAAACAAACCAACCAATTAATCAATTAATCAGTCAAGATGTAACTCTGCAGAGAAATGCTAAACTCAGGATTATTTCTCAAGGTTAGTCTCCCTCATGCCAATGATTTATCCCTGTGTGTAAAATAGACCTGAATTTGAATCTTCAACTTTTGTGCATCCTTTTGACAGCCAATGATTTATGCACATTAAACTAAATGTTTAAGAACATGGCAATCACCATACAGGATCAGGATTCCAGGCATTAACTGCAACACATGCTTTGCAAACTGAGGAGCTATCTGTTTATATTTAGGCAAATTCTGCACAGTTATGCAAATGGTCTTATTTGAAGCAGAGAAAAGCAGAAGACAGGGTAATAGTCTACAAAGATTGGAAGGAGGGAAAAAAAATTGAAAAAAATCTTGCCCTTGGACTTTAACTAAATTCACTCATGATGATAGCTTTTATGATGGTAACATATATTAGATTGGCTAGAGATATTTATTTACCCCACATATACTGCCTAGGGATGGGTAGTTTGTTTCAGATTTTGTGTGTTTTCATCAAAATTTTGCAGTTTAGATTTACAATAATAGTAAAGAAAAATAAAGAAAGTGAAAATAAAAAATAATACCAATTAAAAAACCCCCAAAACAAACCTTGCATGAAACAAAAGAGAGAAGATGAATATCAGGACACACATTATGTCTCAAATTATACTAGCTTGTGTAATCAGCCAAATAAGAGAGGAAGTGAAAGTTTATAAATGCAGTGGACATTTCAATATTTCAATGTATGTTTTACCCCAAACTGATTGGTTTTGTCTCTGTGTACTGTTGAGGCCACTGCAAGCACACCATCAGTGGGCTTAATACTGCGTAAATTTCACCATCTAAAAGGTATTGCTCATAAACTTGTAATTTGTTACACCTTTCATTGGGATGACCCTCAAAAAGATTACTTAGTACTTTCTAAAATATTTGTCCAAGAGAGGTGGACAAATGGCCTCTGGAAGGGAAATCTTCCCCTCCCTTTTCATTGACTTGACTAGCCCTGGTGTGTGTGTGTGTGCATATGTGTGTGTGTGTATATATATATATAAAACTGAAGTTGACCAAAATGTATCTTGCCCTGGCCATGCAGCCAAGAAAGATATCTCAGTTAAGAAAAGGTTGAATTCCAAGTCATACTGATAATTTATAGCAAAAACTAGGAAGAAAGGACGATACGACCATACCCCTGTCAGGGTCTAAAGATCAGGCACCTAAACTTACGTTTTTCTAGCTGTGATTTATTCCTGAGCCTGCCTTCAGAGGTTCCAGAGACAGTAAGCAAAAGCTGCTTAGGTATACAATAGGCTGACTTCACAACTTCGAAATTAGAAACTTCTTTCAAGCTCATCCGCCACTAGCATGAAGCTCTCATTTGTGGAAACATGTCCATCTTTCCATGATTAATCTGATAGTCTCAAGTATTATCATGAATGCACACTAACCCTTTCTGTTTTCTTCACAAGTGGGCTACATCTGGAAGATTCGTTAAGATTCAAGCAGCCTCCACAAGATTATTGATTATCATAAGAAAAGTCATTAGCATTATTGAATCCTCTTTGTTATGACAGTAATCAGCAGCTCCTTCCTGGATTACTGGGAACATTTTTGAAAGGTTTATGGCTTACTACTGATGTAGATAAATGTTTTTAGAATCCATGGTTTTGCCTTTCATGAATAAAAAGGTGATTGAACAAAGACTGCATTCATCATTCTGTTTATCGCCCTGAAACAACAAGTGTAATTTATAAACCAATAATACTTTTTTGTAGTGTTATACACATGTTCTAAAAGAATGGATCAAATTAATGCAGGCCCAGAAAACAATGCCACCACAAGACTAATACATCCAAACCCTTAAGGGATTTGAAAGAATCCAACCAGCACGGTGACTTTGATAAGTGCTTTGTGGTTTGCTTTTTTTTTCATTTTCATTTCTTTTTTCCCCGTTATTTTAGAAATAAAATGATGAATATCTTATTACATTACAGCAATTCTCTTAACATTAACATAGGCAATAAATGCTTATCCCTAACCCATATTTTCAATAGCAGCCCTCGGGAGTGTATATGTATTAGGAAGTCTGTCTAAAGAAGTATATGGCTGTATAACGTTGTTGCTTTTCTGGATGTGAAGACATATTTAGAAAAAAACCATAACTCCTTCTCTGTAATCTTTTGAGAAGCATCACTAGGTACATTGTCCTGCTCCAGAAGGGGGACTTTGTTTTATACTTAGCTCCCTAAAAAATTTCTGAACTAGAAATGAGACTTGCATCCTCTATTTTGCTAAAAAAGAGATCATTAGATCATCAACTAGAAGTGTCCAATATATCTCGCACCTCCTCCTCTTTGGACTTAAATCCTCAAGTAAGGAATTCTTAACTTATACATGACAGTCACTGAGGGCAGTCAGACCACTGAATGAGAGACCTGAGAGAAGCAAAACGAGGAAGTTCTACCAGAACAGCCCACGATTGCATCTATCCTTTATGCCAGAGCACATGGTTCAGGGAATTTCTCCTGGAATCAAGAATTAAACTGCTCATGTTAGAATTACATTCTTTGATTTGTAAGGACTGATCATCCAATTGCATGTTTAATTATTCTCATTTCCTATAAATTAGATTATTTTCCAGTGCTGAAATATATTAATTTCTATTTGTTAGTTTCTGTGTAATGTTTTGGTTGGTAAGAAAGGTCCCTGAGTAACTTATACTTTTCTTTGTAGAAGTGATTTCAGACAAAGGTGAAGTCTCTGTCTTGGTTTTGCCAAGATTGCTAAACTGAGCAATTTATGCCTCAGTCTGAAAAACTGTTTTTCAGCCTTTAAATGCTGTCTCACATCTCCCTTTGTTACAGATGGTAAATGTATTTTATCCACAGTATCCTATGACACACATACATCCACCTCCTTAATTCCAAATATAGAACAGAAACATATACTGAATATTTGTGCTTTTTCTAAGATCCTATTTATATTTTTTCCGTCTGCAACTAGCAGACATTCTTTTTAGTTCATATCGTATTTTAAAATACATTTTTCTTTCATAATTGCCATTAGTCAACAGGGTTATTTTTTTACTTCTCTCATCTAATGTCTATATTATTAAACTGGCAATCCATATTTTTTACCATCTATTTTCCTATTTCCATAGTTTTTATATTGAAACCTTAAAAAGACTTTTAAAACTCAGACTTTCAGGTCCTGTTTTAAATAAGATGACAACATCATAAACTTTTTCAGTTTTTCTGTATTTTATTTTGAAATCTGACTACTAACGGACAATGTGGAATATTCTTAAATAGTTAAAATGTTTTCATTCATGTTTCAGATTTGAAACTTTTGGCAATAATTCTTTTAAAAAATTTCCCAATTTCTGAGTAGTTTTAAAAATAACTAGAAAGATATTACAGAAAAAAATCAATGGAAAGATCATAAGCTTTACTTCTTAGAAGACTGCCAGTATTCAGATCAACAAATTATGTTTTTATAACCTGGTAAGACCATGAATTAAATTAATGGAAGTAAAACACTTTTTCTTCTATTGTAAAACAGCTTTGTCTTGGGTTCTTCATTGTACATTATTTCAGATATTTGAGCAAGAGATCTATAGTAACAATGACTATTTTAAGATTTTTAAAATTTAAGTGCAAATTAAGTACCTGAATTAGGTATCCTAAGTACCTCCTCAGATGCTTCCCTTAATAGATGCACAGCTAAAGGTTGTATTCCTTTCATGACTTTTTGTAAAGGGATTTTCATAATAAGGAGCCTACAGGCTGGCTTTAATTTTTAAGTGTGTGCCACTTGATTGTCATAGTATCATTTTCCCTCATTTATGTTGCTTTAAAACCCTCTTGATAATCCTAGAAAATCTATTAATTGCTAATGCTATCCTGTGTAATGAGATTACCCTAAGAAGTGTTTTGAAAGAATAAGAGGCAGCAAAAAGGCTTTCAAAAATATATCTCAGAAGGTTGTTCCAAATCTGTGCCAATAAATGTAAGATTTCCCCAATTCAAGTTAATCAAGCCAGTTTTGGCTAGCATAAGGCAATCTTTAATTAAACTAATTTTATTACATCAATATCTCCCTCTTTCAAGATGAATTAAAGATTAAATATGCCTGTCTACCCAGATTCAAATACAAAGTCTGTCCATTGGCAATAATGAAGTTCCTGTTTACTCCTCTAGCAAAAAGACATTGAATTTTCTTGATCCATTGTGAAATACCTGAGAATACAGTCATGCTTTGCAAGGCATATAAAGACTATGAAGCACAAATAAAGGTTCATTTAATGTTTGGAATTTTAGATACTTTTGCGGTCAAATGAAGACCCATCCCCTCCAAAGTTTTATGGGGAATGATTCACATCATTCACATTCACTAGGTAAAAATTTTTGGCATCTCAGAACAAGTTGTCCTGGCTCCAGTTTTAGCTGATGGAGATTTCATATCTCCACATATGTACACGGTGATTCACTCAATGAGAGTTTGTATGAAAAGAGATGTCCTGCACATTTCCTTCATTCTCATCATTGCTCAGAACTTAAACAACTAGTTTGGACCAGTTTCTTGTTTTTGGATGGGTAAACTAGATAAGATCAATGCCATCTCCAACAATTTTGGCTTTCCTTATAACATAATGCAATTCTTTTCCTCTATTGAAGCATGTATGCCTAAGAGTCTGAAAGTGCACCAAATAATTACATTGTGAAACTCCTTGCTTCAGGATGCAGCAGTTATTGCAATTTTATATGTATTACAGAAATGATTGGATATGGTCATGGAAGAGAAATTCAATGAAATCTGTTAGATGCAAGAAACAAGCTCTAGGGAAGAAAGAGGAGGGGTTTTCGTTTGGGTTTTTTTGGTTGTTTTTGCTTCTTTGTTTATGTTTGCTTGGTTGTTTGGTTGTAGGTTTTTTGGGGTTTTTTGATTTTTTTTCCTAAAAATCATTTCAGTGATAAGAATATTCTGCATAGTATCAAAATATATACTTAGAGTTGGGGTCTTTTGTGGGACCTGACTACATGAGTGAGAGGAGAAACTAAGCTAAAGTGATTGCTTGGTCTTTTGCCATGTAGTTGTTTGTGTAACTTAAGTTCAGGTAAGGTTAAAGTAGTGCTACTATTTTTAAATTAGAATTCATAGGCCAGTGCTTTTTACACAAGTTTGAGAAAGGAAAAATACTTTCTGTATTCTTCATCAGTGGGAATCAGAAGGTGAAACTAATCTTTGATTGAATGAGATAAGTGAGGTGCAAAAAATACAGTACACAAGACTTTTTAAAATGTGACAGTCTTTGTTTCAGAATATTAAAGTACAGCAGTAAATATCAGTGAAAGCCTTACTCAAAACTGGTTCTTATTTTTTATATCAGAGATTTTAAAGGACATGACAACTTCCAATCATTTGGGATAGCCTGCGGCAAAATCAATAAAACTTGCACAATTGAGATGAAGACTTGCTCAAGTATAGGACTTGGTCAAATAACAGAATAATCAGGCACTGATAGAAGTATTTGAAAATAAGAATTATGTTTAAAGAAGAAAAAAAGAGAGAAAAAATTTGAAATCTGTTTTCATTCAAATGTAAAATAAAACTTCTTGATTTATTACTAGCCTCTCCCCCCCCCCCCAAAAAAATCAACAAACAAACCACCAAAATGCAATAAAACAGAAACAAAAGAAAAAGTATGTGATTCTGAATGATCCAATAACCCAGGACTAAGCAGAGTTGTGTACATGGAAAACATGGACTTTTTTGATCAAATTGTCTGCTGTTTCTTGTCACTGGCATAAACTGCTTTCCTTCCTGTTGAAGATGTTCAATTGCATTGAACATCTATATGAACTTATTTTTGCCTCATAAAGCCATATTTTGAATCTCAGTTTTTTTCTAAGCAACGCCCTGGACACTGCTCCATTTTGTCACATAGTACTTTGTCAGTAGGTGTGGAGTACAAATAACAACCTGATACTACATATAAAGATATTTATTTAAATCTGAATAGATGTTGCCATTGAATCAACTTTTTTTACAACACTTATCAACCAAATTTCTGAGCATATGTTCACATATATTTTATTCATTAGTCAAAAGCAACATGTAGGAATAAGAAGAGTAACTGTAGAAAAAATAAGAAGTAATTTGCTTTGTATTCTTTTGGTAAGTCAGTGAGAATGCAGTTTATTTCACGTTGGGTCTGTATCAGCAAATAAATGATATGTGTAGCGGGTTCAGGTCGTAAACTGGGCAGAAACACCAATTAGAGTGTAGTGGTTAGGTCCAAAATAATCATTACTTACTTATTTACCTTCTGTGAGATAAGAATTAGGAGAAAGCAAAGCAGGCACAAAACTTAAAAGAATATAAAGCAGTTTATTAACAGACCCAAAAGAAGGAAAAAAAATCAGACCAAACCTTCAGAACACTTCTCCCCCCACCTTTCTCCCTTCTCCCACTGACAATGTAAAAAGACAACCCATGAGATTTTCAGTCAGCTTACCACTTCCATAATAACCTTTCTCAGTTCACTTAGGGAGAGGAGTCTCTCTTGCTCATGCTATGGAGACATCTCCACAAGAAACCGTTCTCTCATGGCTTCAGTATCACAACGAGACAGCCGCCTGGGTTGGTTCTCTGCTCGTATGTGAAAGTCCCTTCCCTCGATTTACAGCTTTTCACACAACTACTTTCGAGGGTCCAATCTTGAGCTAATGGGGTACCATTTTAAGGTTGAGCTGTTCAAAAATAAAGGTTCTCTTAACCCATCTCTGGGAGCATCTTCGTCTCTAGGAACAGAAGCCCTCCCCCTTCCCTGGGAGCAAAAGGGTCCTCATCATCTTAATCTCTGAGACTATCTCTTGGAGCATCTCTAGGAATAGAGGTCTTCTCCTTGCGATTTGGAGCAAGAGTCCTCATCACTTCCATCTCTCCCTGTTCAAACTTCTCATCAAATTACAGCTACTTCTGCATTTGCTTATTTCAGCACAGGTACTTTTGCTCACAATTATAGTTTGAATCTCCAACCCCCCATGCTTTCATGAAATTACAACGGGTACTCTGATATATCATAGTCCATCATCACCATAGCTTTACAACAGAATTTCAGCTTCTAAGCATCTCCTCTTTCTCCTCCCTCAGGGTTTCAGCTCTTCCTTCTTTACTGACTTCGGTGTCTCTGTGGTGTTTTCTTCACCTTCCCTCTTCCTCACTCAGAAGAGGATTAATGTCTGCAGGCTTCATTTGTTCTGGAGGAATCTTACAGCACTAAAAGGGTTAATCTCACCTCGGCCTTGCAGCTGGAGTTCGCTTATCGCTGTTGGCCACATGATCTTTGCCAGGCAATGGGGCAGTGATCTCAGATGAGCCCCAGCCGCAATAGGGGCCGCCTGCACAGAGCAGGGCTGCGAGGGCCACAGATAGAGCAGGGCCGCACCATGGCCGACCCAGCTGGGCCGAGCAAGGCCCGGCCTGGCCTCGCTGGGCCGCCTGCAGGCCCCCCCCGGCTACCTGTCCAAAAGCCGGAAGACAAGAGAGCTTTCCTGTGGTTTGTCCATTCTTAAATGTGGACCACAGAGGTGTGTCAAGCTCTTTAAGTGGCTTAAAAAGTTGCCAATATTCAAACTAGCCAGTTGATAGGTTCTGGTAGGTCATAGAGGAAGCTGTAAGCACCTCTTTGCAAGAGAATCACTTCCGTAACTATGCTAACCCATGACAGTATGTTAACGTGATCTGGTTAGTCAGATGAGCAATGCACTTAATCATAGATCTTGAAGTTAAAACCTCCAAAGTTCACACTACTCTAAAAACATCTTTACAGTCCATTGACATTAAGATATTTTAGACCCACTGTGAAAGGATGTATAGAAATAGTTTTTTTAAAAATCAAAAAAAGCAAGTAAGTTCTTACATACTTTTGACTATCACGCAAAATGAGAGCTTATTTTCAAGGATTAAAAAGTTTTGGTTTTGGTTTGTTTGTTTGCTTGCTTATAAATGTTATTTTCAACTTCTATTGCTGTATTTAAAATCCTGTCTCACTTGCCCAATAAAGTTTGCTGCTTCAATTTGTCTACATATATGATTAATAGTTTTGTTAATTTTTGGTTCATTATGAAACTGATCCAATGATATTTAAATCAGTTGGGTTTGCAAAAGAAATGTCTTTCCCTGCACAACTGAAAGTAATTCCCCTTTTGAATTTGAAGTATTGTCAGTGATTGAATTACAGCATCATATCTTTTAAACTTAGTTTTGAAGGAAAGATATTTCAGCAAATTTACTAACCTTCCCATCCGTACAACATAGGTACAAACAAACTGTAGATTTCTCAGTTGAGTCAGATTGAAGTTAGAAAAGTGTCATTTCTTTTTAAACTGTATGCAACCAGTTAATCCATTAAGTAAATTACAAGTTCAGGAAATTCTCAGAATAGTTATGTGATTAAAACACCCAGAAGAAAGCTTTCACTTGTGTAAACTTTATGCTTTGAAATGCGTATATATTTTTAAATGAATAAAAGAAAAAGAAGGACAGCTCTTTTTCAATGAGAGCTATTAATATTTTATGCCTTGCTGAAGAGCTGCTTCCTTTTCTCTTTCTTCTTGACACCAGCGAGGCTATTAGCTCTTTATTTTTATGTCTCCCTTTTCCTGACCCCTACCGTGCCCCACAACCCAAATAATAACAACAACAACTTCAATCTGCCTCTCCCTGGTTGGGACACCATACTTGCTATCTTTCCACTTTATTAACTTAAGCATTAGCTTTTTGAAGCGAGTAAAATTATAAATGACATGTAATCCTATGCTGGGTGGCAGAGGGCTGCTTTCTGAAGCTGTGATTGACTGAGGTGAACAGGGAAAGGGAAAAATTTGTTCTGAGGGTTGCAAAGTGCCAAGCGATATGTCATGGCCTCTGGCAACAAGATCAGCATTGTATTTATAATCAGTGCAACATGCTGAGAGGGCAAATTAAGCTGCAGGAAGCCCAGCTGTGGCAGTGACATAAGGGGCTGTACTTTACTCCATATCCTTTCACAGATGTTAACTTGTGCTGGAGCCACAGATCCAGCAATGGATTTTGAGTCTCACAGAACACAGGCTCTGCTCAGGGATAAGGAATCATTCTTTCTCAGCTCCTGTGGCATGGATCCTTGTATTTCACCAAGCCATTTAGTTCTATAAATCCCAATGGCTGTCTATGCTTATGAAAACTGCTCCAAAAGAGGTTGATAGACCCCACTGTAAATTAGGCTCTCTCTCCAAGTTGGGCCATAGTAATAAAATGAAAGCTAGTACGAGGTCAGACCCAATAAAGCAAATGTCAAAATTATGTCAGCAGGAAAATATGGAATGGACACATCTTCAGGGCTTCAGAGATAAATATCTGCTGGTGATGCAGTGCAGGGTCAGTGCCTGGATCACGCAGCCTTTGAAAGAAGAAGTACAGATTTTCTGTATAAGTCCCATTCTTGCAGTTGTAACTCGTACTGGGATGAGGCTGAAGTTTGGATACATATTTGTGATGATTCTGCTGTGCAATACAGAATGAATTTTAAACCCTTTGTTGTCAGTTGCCTTTTAATCTCCACTTCAAAACCTGAGAGACAGGGAAGTGTTAGTGGTATCCAACTCTGTGCTAGTACCAGGAGAAAGGGAGGCCAGAACTCCAATAAAGCTTAAGGGAACAAAGCGAAGGAAACCCATGTTTACCCAAACCTAGAAACTTGCATGTCAGTGGGAGCTGCATATGAACTGACCTTAAAACTCTTTAAAAATCTCACACCTAAAAGAGATCCTTCAGCTCAACCAAAACACATTCAGGTTGGTTAATTTTACATCAATGAGTAAAGATCAAAGTCCTCTTAGCTGAGATTTGAAATATTGAAGCTTGAGATATCAGCCCCAAACTACATCAAATCCTGCCTCTCTGAGGAGATTTGTTGTTGGACACATTGTTAAAAATAACAATTTCACCTTTTGCTTGTAAAAAGAGAACCAAAGATGTGTTGAGCATAGCAAAACTGTATTTGAATAAAGAATATGACCAGAAATGCTTTAAATATTATACAGGTGAGACAAACTATACAAGTAGTATAAAAAAAAAAATTAAAATAAAAAATACAAAAGAAAAAAAAATATTAATGGAAATAAATGAACATAAAATAACAAATCAAGTTTTACTTAGATGAAGTTACAATCCAGTCTGGGTATTTCTTATTTGTGTTGGTTCAGGCATGATGTTAACATGTTGAAAGTATGTTTTTTCTCCTGATATTAAGGTTCTCCAAATATTAATAGCAAATCTGATAAGAATCCAAGTGTTTTATTATATTAGGTATTAGTTTTAGTGAAAATATACAAAAATTAACTTTAAAATTTTTCAATTTAATTACAAAATTTTATTCTTTCAAGAACTTCAGTGAAACATCCCCAAATTATCTCAATCACAGATTTCAGAGGAAAGAAATAGGAAATTATCAACATTTTCTTGCACAGAAAGGTATATTTTGACTTTTCTTGTGCAAATACCTGGTTTTGTTTCAACCATTTACCTCTGTATAGTCTTGAGCCATTGTCCCTACTCTTATGTAACTGAAGTGAAGATTGGCAGCTCTCTTGGCCACAGCAACCCCAAAATGATCAAGTTTAAAATCCCTGCTGTCAGGATGAAAAGTGCCAGCAAAACCTTTCCATGACAATGTTCCTAGAGTCTTAAGTAGCTTTTAATTTGTATCTACCAAATTTCCTAAATTTTATTAAAATTCCACTGAATCTGTAGCCGTTAACTTGCCGTAAATCAAACTTTCATATTCTTGCAGAATATGTACCTTTTTGAGGCTCCAGAACCTGGTATGATACTTGAAATCATCCACACTTCCTTTTTGTTCTATCATGTTTCACGAGGACTTCCTGATCATGTATTCAGGTATCTGAAACATTTACACCAAAATATTTTAAGCATGGCTCATTTTTGAAGATGTTGGGAAGTATTTCCTTAAAGCATACATCACACAAGTCCTTGGCTATACCAAATCCTAATTGTACAGATTCTAATTTAACTGCTTCCCATGCACTCTCTGAGATCAAAATGCACCTGGAAGTTTAATCATATCTGAATTTCAATAACTTAGGTAAGGCAATGTTGTCTTGCATGTCAAGCACGTTAAAGAAAATAAAGATCTTGTTTTGTCACAGACATCAATTAACTTATTCAGGTGACACTTAGCTATCATCTAAAGTATTTATATGGCTTCCATTAGTGTATGGTTTTAGATATTCATCTCTACAACAGTTCTGAGAGGCTCCAAGAAACGGTTGCCTAGATTTATTCTACCTAATTTTATAGAATCATGGAATGGCAGAAAATGCTGACTTGGAAGGTACCAATCAAGACCATTGAGTCCAACTCCTGTCCCTGCACAGGACACCACAAGAGTCACACTGTGTGTATCTGAGAGCATTGTCCAAACACTTCTTGAATTCCAACAGGCTTGGTGCTGCAACCACTTCACCGGGGAGCCTGTTCCAGTGCCCATTCACCCTCTGGGTGAGAGACCTTCCCCTGACATCCAACCCAAACCTCCCCTGACTCAGCCTCAGGCTGTTTCCTGAAGTCCTGTCACTGGTCACCATACAGAAGAGATCAGTGACTGCCTCTCTGCTTCCCTTCATGAAGATATGGAAGACCACAATGAGTGTCCTCTCAGTCTCCTCTTTTCCAGGTGGAACAAACCAAGCGCCCTCAGCCACTCCTCATAAGGCTTCCCCTCAAGGCCTTTCAGTATCCTTGCAGCCCTATGCATTTAGTCAAGACACTATAAAAAGATGTAGCCACCTTGGACGCTGTCTTCAGCACAAAGCAAGAACAGGTGTTTCCAGACAGTTATGTAGCTCAGACATGGGGTGGATCTCTCTCTGGACTTGCCTTCTTTCCTCAATTACCTACTAATTACAATGGTAATTGTAATTATGCAATAGGGCAGATTTTTCTGGACCAAGATGACATGTCTAAGGAATGTGTGGCACAGCTCAGGATGAAAATAACGCCCCCTAACACTCCGTGTGTTTGTTATCTTCTGCTCTAGTTTCCTTTTCTCACACTAGTCTATTGACTCTGTGTTTATTCTTTAAGTTGTATTGGATTATTCAGTAACTGAGACTGAACTGTATTTAAAGCCGTGAAGACAGTTTTTCCATATGATGTTGTCTGCTTTGAGAAATCCCATAATAGTCCACAACTTTGTTCCATAAATAAATCAGAAACAAATGAACACCATCCAATACACTTTTATCCCCATTTTTTAGAATAAATTCAATAAATATATCCATATTAAAAATCTATTAAGAAATGGTAGAGAGTTATGTTGTACAAATATTAACATGAATAAATACACTAAAAAAGGGAAAACAATCAACATACTAAAAAATTCTGAAGGAAGATGTTTCTTGATGGAACTGTGTTTTGATCAATATTATTTATTTTAAATAATGCCCTTATTTGATGAACTGAAATTAAGCAGTCAACTTAGACGGATATTTCCATTTCAAAATGACCTTCAAGAAAGCCATGCATTTTTCAAACACAATAAAAACAGTTGTAAAAACGTTGACATATATTCCCCTTGAATAGTTTAATTTTAAGGATTTTTTGACATTTTTACTTTTACAATTCCTGTCTGAATAATTCAATGTTTATTCATTCAGTGATAATATTTAAGTTGTGCCATGTCTTGGAATGGAGAATCATTTTTCAATGTTAGCATTTTTGCATAAGAGAAAAAAAGACAAACAACTTTTTCATGTTTTTTGCGGGGGGGGGGAGGGTATGTGTAAAGGAGAAATGGTTGGATCAGGAGGCTAAGCTACATAAAGGAAATCAGGGTTCCTCTTATATCTTGACATAAACTATTGAGAGTTGAAGTATCTTCTGGCATAGTAAGGACTGGTTTTGATATTGACCATGCAGGCCATGAATGCTAATATTAATACTGTCAATAGACATGTTATCATGACAGTTTCATATTTTTATTTATATTTTTTTTAATTACATAATTGCTAAGGAATCAGAGCAACTCCTGAAACCCAACATATCTAGGCATTTTGGGATTAATTTAAGCAGTTCAGATAAATATTGATATTTATTCATTGTTGAAGTGTATCAGAGGGGGTGGATTCATTTGGAACAATTAATTTAGTCATTGGTAAATTTCAATATTTTTGAAGGTACTCACAAATTACTGATACACCTGTGTGCTGTTTGTCTTTTTCTCCCTTTTAAAAAAGATCTTGTATTTTTTAGGTGCAAAATTAGACACTTAGTTTCAGTTTAGCCACAAAATATTGAGATGATAAGCTGTGGCAAGCTCCAGGTATATGCATATAGATAATATAATGATTTTGTCCATAGTTCAGAGTTAAGATGTAGAATGTAGTGTATGAAAAGCACATGCATAAATAGAAAATGAAGACAACAAGAAAATTAAGGAAGAAAATTATAATGATTATAATGAGTCTTGTACTACAGAGAGGCCACTTATGGCTCAGAAAGTTGCGGTGCACATGAACCACTGATGAGTGTGAGAACATATCAGGAAAATGTTTGTCCTAATATTATTTGCCCCCCCAGGAAGCTGCAATTGGTCATTGCTGGAAGCAGGACACTGGGCTAGACATGTCTTGGTGTGACCTGCTCTGGCTTCTCTTCTGCTCATTCTTCTGCTCACTACTTGAAGGGATCAGAGATCAGACCTTTGCTCGTTCACACCTTGGCCTCTCTGCTGTGACTGCCCACAGAGGTCTCAATTAACAGCAATTTCAGGGATAATTTGAGTGATGGGCTCCCTGATGACTGAATTCTCCACTGATCAAAATCATCACAGCTCCATTAGCTGTCACAGCAATGACAATTTATACCAGAACTGAATAAAGCCCAGAGTTATTGAAACAGGTCTGTAATCACTACATTCATTTTAAATAGGGTAGCGAGAGCCCATTGAGATCAGAGAACAACAACATTTGTTATCAGATGTTGTGCAGGAAGAGGTTGAGAGATGAAGCCTTGAGCAGAAATGGCATTCTGTTCGACTTACTCAAATTACACAGAACTATAATGAGAGCGAAAAAGGAGTTTCATGAAGAAGAGATGGATTTCTGTAAAAGTTTGTTTAAAATAAAGAAAATTATATTCAGATGAAAATAATTCAGAGTCTTTTTTTTTGTATTCCATAATAGCTAAGACTGACAACATTTGGATGAAGGAAAATGGGTGACCAATTAGTTGAAATACTTTACAGTAATTTTTTTTATAATATTTCCTGACATACTTTTCTTAATTTCTTCTTTGAAGTGCGTTTTCACTTTTCAGTAAGAAATAAATACAGCAAATAGCAAGTTGTGTGGGTCTTTTTCTTGCTTGAAAAATAATGCTGAAAGAATTGTTTTGCCATTGAAAATTAATGTAACCCATTATGTCCAGGAAATTTCTTCAATATATTACTTGCCAAGTCTTCAGTCCTTGCGAAGAAAATTATTTTAATTTATCTCATTTTTCACAACTGAGCCAATGATTGTTTAACCTAAAGTGCCATTATGACTAAGTAGAGAAATATCGGGGTTCTTGGTCATTTTGTTGAAGCTCAGCTATTAAGTCCACTAGGTTAGCACTGAGAAACACAGAAATTGCCACTTCAGAGCAAAACCTCCTAGAGAATATAAAAGGGGATGAAAGCGTTTCATTTGGCTTTTTTTGCACTGCTTTAGAACACTAAATAGAAAATTATATCTTTTCTATAAAACTCGGAAAGATAGATAAAAACAAGCTATAGAAAAGTTATAATTTTCAATTAAATGTTATAAATGTTTGAAGTTAATTTCCTACACATTTATGTATTTTCTGGCTCTTGTATAAAACTATTATTATTTCTTTATTGTTATACCCTTGTCATGAGGGTCTTACAATCCTTAAGTGAAACTGTGGCCTTAATGTTGACTCTGGAACCTGTAAAATATTGTTGATTTAATGTACCTGGTTAGTATTTTCAAATTTCCCTGGAGGATTTAGATAACTGCCTTCTGCTGAGTTTTGTGGCTGACGTCCTACCGTAGGCACTCATGCTTGTGTTCAACTTTATGTGCTTTTAGCTGTTCCACTTAAACCAATAACTCAAATACAGCTCAAGTCAGTTGACAATTCTGACCTGCAATTTTTGTCAATATTCTGAATGGTACCTATGGAAATTTAAGTCTTCTGCCAAGGTAGTTATAAAAATATTCAACCTTTCATCTGTTGTATTATGATAAAAATTCAAAAGCACGCATTATAGGAATAGCACTGTAGATTCCCCAAACCAGAGACAGATTCCCTTGGAACTGCATTTTGCTCAGCCAACTAGAAGTTACTTCACCTGAAGTAACAGAACTATATAATTCTTTCAAAAACTTTGGAACTGAGAAACCATAACATTTTCTTGATTTCTAAGTGAAGAGGGACATATTTCTCTTGGGGTTCTAGATGCATGCTTAAAACCCAAAATGATGAGAACAGGAAAAACCTCAAAAAAACCCTTAGTATAAAAAGAAACATTTTCAAACAATCCTGTTAAATGCTTAGATTAATTCTAAAAGCACTGAATAATTTCACAAGCTCCACTTTTTCTTGCAACTCAGCATGGCAAAGATTTGGGAATGACAGCTTCAAAATATTTGCAAAGCTATTTCTCATCCATATGAAAACCAAAAAAAAAAAGAGAAGCCCGAGTATCATCGTCACTAGACTCATTTAACAAGTGTCATAACAATGTTAAACTCAAATATGAGCTGAAAATTATTCCAAGAGAGGGTGAAAAAGCCATCTTCAGTTTTACAAAAGGATTTTAGGTGTCTGAGAGATTTATTGGAGTATGATAGATCAACCTCAGTGTTACAGACAGAATCCTTTGCTGATACAGGGCACCACCAGTATGAAGGACTACATGGGCTTGCTCTGAACACCAGTTTGTCTAAAGGCCTCATGTGCCGTCTGGAGAGAGGGGAGATGGCACAGGTCACAATTTTTTTTTGTTTGTTTCTTCTTATTATTAGCTGAAATTAACCTTTGTTGTTATTAATCAAAGTACAGCAATAAATAATAATATATAAAACAAATGAAATTCATAAAAATGAAGGCATTTGAAAAATAGGGGGAAAGAAAGAGATAAAAAGCATATGGTCATATTTCCCTCTAGCCCTCCTGGAGATAAACAGGCAAATTTTAAAGAATATATTAAAAAAATATGAGCTCGATAAGGGAAGAAAGTCCATGACAGTGAGAAAAAGAAAGAGAGAGGAAAAAGCAAATATACCTAAACATTTGATGCAGACTTTCAAGGCCAAAAAGGAATTTAACAGCCTTTCAGAACAGAAACTGTGATGAAATATGATCTTTAACCACAGTAAGTCTTAGGGGTGCCTTTTTACAATAAGAGCAAGAAAATGCAAATGAATTTAAGTCAGACGAAAATCTTTGATTATACAATGCATTAGTCAGATCCACACTTAGATTACAGTGATCAGTTCTGGTCATCACATTACAACATAAAATATTGAAACACTTGACAAGGTAAAGAGACAGGAGATGAGTTTGATCTTAGGCTGTGATTATATTGTATTAATGACTTCCTATCGTATTACTGGCTTCTCCATCTTATCAAGGAAACACAACTTCCTAACTGAGTAAGAAGCCAGTGAAAAGTAGAATTCTAGAAATTATTATTATTATTATTATTACTATTATTATTATTTTTACTATCACTGCATTTTTAACATTCCTTTTCATAAACTGTATACACCACCCTTATTTAAAGAAAAGGACATTAAATTAGGCTGTATATTTCAATCGGGACACCGTGATTCATTGATCAATAAAGTTAAATAAGAGCAGAGCATTACATATGCAAGATATTCAGTAAAAATATCTCATGCTGCATCCCAAGAAGAACCCATGCACAAACAAAATAGGAGGCAGCTTTTAAAAATGAAGACAGTGTGCCAAGAATATAATTTCATTCCGTGATAGAGCTATATTGAGTGATTTGGTTGCTGAAGTCTAGGTAAGCCACACTGTGAAATGTGTAGTGGCTAATCTGCTTTTATCTGTGACCCTGCCACATTATCATTGCTCTGATATTCACCTAGCAAGAGAAAAGAAATGGATCATGGGGCAAGGCACACCATAAGTCAAAGGTAGCCAAAAAAATTTTTAGTTCTATAATGTTGTTTTACTGCTGATAGAATCGTGCTACCCTGTAAGAGAAAAAATAGGTAGCATGGGGCAGTCTTAGAAGAAGGAGATGCTAAGCCCACCTTTGAAAATCTGCCCTATATTAAAGCTCACTGTGCTGTGGTTCTCCTTGCCATGGAGTCTCTGAGTAAGAAAAACCTCAGGTCTAAACCAGAAAATTAGCATTCAGTGCCTTCAGATCCACTGCCCTACTTATGGACAATCCTGTTCCTTTTGAGCTGTTTGTGTTTTAAGAAGTTCCTTATAGAACTTATATTCATATACTTAGACAAAAATATGGTGGTCAGAGAAAAAAATAAGAATGAACAAATGGACTTGCTTATTTACACTCTTCCTGTAGGAAATTTGGATTGATATTTTCCTGGGAATATAGTATTTGAAAAGTTGTAGGAAACTGAAATCAAAGTTCTAACTTGGTCAAAGGGGATCTCAACAATTTTTTGGCTTTTTTTTCAAGAGAAGGGTTAAAAACTGCTTAATTATAGCTAAAGCCGTCAAGACCTGAAAATGGCAGTGTTGCATTGGGCACGTTCATCATGCATTAACCTCATTATTAGTCTCTTCTTAATTGCCTCTACTTTATTTCATTTATTCCCCTTGGTTTGAGGAAAAGGAGTTATTTTCCTTTGACTCCAACAGGAAACTTGAGCTGTATCCTTTAAACAGAAACAAAGATTTTCTTCAACAAGAAAACTTTTGCCATATAACACACTTCCCATTCTTCTTGAGGCATTTTATCAAAATAACTTGTAGGTCCTTTGTTTAAATAAAATACAAAGCCTTCATGCTGGGAAACATAAAATACACAAAGGTTAATGTTAATCTTATGGGTATCAGTCTCTGTTCAATAGGCAATGGAAAAGCCTATTGAAAAAGAACCTCCGGAGGGTGATTTGGAATGCTGTCTGGACTCTGAATTGTCCCGCAGGGAGATGTAGCTCTCACCATCATTGAATAAGAAGACTGGGAATTAACATTACTAGTCTATGTGAATAGCCTATGTCATCCCCAGAAATGGGATGAAAAAGAAAAAAGGACAAGAATAGGAAAATAAATTTAAGGAAAAAAGCCTAAAGAGAAACAACCACCCATTCCCTGCACCAGGTACTACAAATGGGTACAGCAATGCCTCCCCCTATGCCTTATGTTCAAAGATACTTGGATTGCAAAGTCAAGCACTTAAACATGAGTAAATTCCTGACAGGGATCATCTCTAGCTGATTTAGCTAACTGAACTACTTCTTGTAGCAGTTAGGAGTTGGAATTTGGAGGACCACTTGATGAACTAAGATATATACTGGCAAAAGTGAATTTCTTTTTAATTCTGGATGCCATCGCTTAGGATGCAGTCACACCACACACAATGGTCACTGAGGTAATGAACCACATATGGAAATCAGTCTTACTTACAGGGGTTGATCTTTCGCAGCCAAAAGATTATGTCACGGAAATAACAGTGCACCAGCACAGATTTATCAAGGGGTTAAGAGTATTCTAGCCTTTTACATGGGAACCCTCAATTTTGAACAAGGTGAAAAAATTCATCTGTTTTGCATCTCCATCAAACCTTAATCCACTCAGTGAAGCATCAGTGAAGCCAGTGCATTAGGCCCTTTGTTTATTATAACTGGACACAGTAGATTACTTTATAGACCTTATTTTATTATTATTTTGATCTTTGTACAATAGAGACATGACTGTTGTCTTTGCTCATTAGCTTGTTTTTTATTTCTTTCACACTGGATCACGTTGGAGTTTTGCAATAACAACTGAAAATAATACCGTTCTCTGGAAATATCATATTTCACATATTATTTCTGAGGGTGATATATTTTGAGGTTCTTTTCTGGGAAAAAACATAATTCATACTCTTACCCTGGAAAGAAGAAAAAAAATCCTACAAAGGTAGAGAAACAGTAGGCAGCAAGCAGTACACTGAATGTTTAAATTCCTTTTGAAGCATAATAATTCTTTTACATTTAACTCATTGTCACCTCTCTTTTTTTGAGGTGTATGGGACCAGGCTGCAAAAGCAGTATTTGAACTGACAGAAAAGTGTGTGCAGGGGGAAGGAGGAGTACACATTCACTGTAGTCCTTCTGAGGGTCTCTCTACTTGCATATGGGATTGGAATAGCTATTCACCCAGCATTACACCAGTGAGGAGGCACCGGGGCTCCAGCCTGAACTTGCTCATCACACGAAGAAAGCTGTCCAAGCATTACTAGCTCCATGAGCTATCTTTCTACCTCAGAGTGGCAGGTAACAGGAAATTATCATGCCCATCCAACCTTTCACAATTCTGCAGTTCCATGCTAGGCAGTGTGGCAGAATGCTGCCCCTCAAAGTAGAGACTTACAGGTCCCTGAAGTTTTCAGGCAGCCCGTGGCACAGCGGTTCAGTCTCTGTGAGCTGTCTCCTGTTGCTTTATTTCTGTCATGTGTCCCACTACAGCCATTTGACTCATGCATAGATGCTGTAAGGCACAACTGGATAGAATACAATCCAATAAAACAACAAAACAAACTGAAGAATACAACAACGGGAGAATAAATATTCCATGGAACTTGTGCCAAGGTTACATGTTTAACAGTTTTCCACTTTATTGTCAATTATTTGAATCTTATAGAGTGAGGGCAGACATTTTTATAGCACTTTCTGTTTAGCACTGGACATTTGAAGTGGCACAGGAGAAAGGAAGGTGAGTTTTTAGCTATAAATTGTGTTTTGCAATATGAAAGCTGCATAATAATGAATAAGTTTTTTCGATTTCCATTTTTCTTCCTTACCCAAGAAAGGACCAAATCATTCTGAAAACACACTAGAAGTCAATGACAAAGTAATAGAAAATGCTGACATTTGGAAATATCTTTCTGAGAAAGTTCTCTAAGTGCTAGTTTTCAGAATCTATTCCACCATGTAGATAAACCTGGAGGCAAGGAGCACAGGTGATGTCCTTCATACTGATTGAAAAATCGAATCTCATTAATATGAAAAGACCAGTGGCTAAATATTTTTTTCATCACCAGAATGCTAGTATTGCTTCAGACTGTTATTTAGTATTAGTATTAGTATTATTATTGATAATAACTATCAGTGATATCTTCACATTTATACAGTGCCTTTTCTCTCAGAAGGTCCCTGTGCCTGGACACCAAAAATCACTTCCCTAATCATGGAGATGCAGCCTTGATTTTTATCGGTGACCTGTGATGCTGCACAGCAAACACGGAGACAAATCCCATGAATACTAAAGCATCTTGTGCAATTCAATTTGCTCGTGTGAGCAAAATCTTCAGTTTCAAGCTTTTGTACAGAGTTGAACAGCACAGCCTAACTTGGAGCACAGAAACTTCATGGTACTAACAGTGAATCTTCCCTGATAAAAAGTTAAGCATGCACTTAAATATATATCCACCTAGGCTGAGTTTTACTATGAAAAACCGAGCTGTTGAGTCATTCATTTGTCTTCCCCATATACTGGAATGAGGGAAGACTTTCCAGAGCATTCATAGCCTCAGTCTAAGGCCAATACTTATGGGACCTGGCATGAAGAATCTACTACAGTCACTCTCCACTGAATGTATAGGAAACCAAACAAAATTAATTATTCAAACGCACAGCTTTTAACACTATAAAATCAGATGAACTGGATCTTATCTCAATCAGTAACATAATGTTCAGAGCCCCTGTTTTAATGACTGCAGATCATATATAGGACACTTTACATGGATACACACACACATATACATGCGCCCATGTGTGTACATATGTCTATTTATGGCAGATATTTACAGCGATTATAAATAGAAGTGTCTAAGATATTTAGAAAAGTATGACACAGATGACTAAATTTGGAAAACCTGAAACTTATCTCAAATTTCCTATCTGGTGAAAAAATACATGCAAATAATTTATTAATGAGGAAAAAATGGAAGAAAAAAGGAAAAAAAAAAAGAGAAAAAAACCCCCAACAAAACAAATAAACAGTAAATCCCTCAATACTGTAAAGTGACAAGGAAAATAAACACTTGTATTTGTAGATATCCATTTGTTAGTCATGTATAATTGGCTGAGGTATTAAGCACAAACAGCTGAAGTGAATGTGTAACCTTTTCTTAACTTATATTTTATAATGAAGGAGTTGTTATTTTTTTTTGATTACTGTCTGAATTAGGCCTGTTGCCATTGCTCAAGGAAAGTATGTGCTTTATGAAAGGGAAATTCCAGCAGAATAAGGAACTTGAAACTGGATATGAACTGTGAACTTGAAGTTTTACACTGACTTGGCTGTAGTTGTCACATGAACATCCTATTTTGTAGAAATATTAGAACACAAGGAAAAATACTGAAAACACCTCTGTGCCTGAAGGAAGAGGGCAAGATACATGAAGGTTTGCTCTCTTTGGAGAAAAAAAAATAAAGCATAAACAGAGGTAAAAAAAAATATTTCTTTAAAATAACAAACAACTTAAAAATGTATTTCAAAAGCAGAAAGCTGAATCTGCTGGATTTTTGTACTACTAGAAAGATTCCCAATGTAAATTTCTAATTTGCTGATTTATTTTATGGATATAGATACAGCTAGACATAGAAGCACACATCTTTAGCAGTAAAGTAGAAAAGAAGAAGTAACTGGTTAAGTTAATAATCACCTCTTAAAGTTTTCCAAACACAATATAGATCAGCGGACAATTCCTATACAAACAGTTCTTTAGTTATTTAGAAACCACTTATTTTTTTAAAGAAAAAATCACCCACAGCAAGTTTTTGGGAAGGAATTGAGAACAGTGAGGCTAAAGTCAGATACAGGATAGTAATTATGGGTATATTTGCATAGTAAACCAACAGAGCGCCCTGAAACAGCCTTTTTGAGGCTACCATAGCTGGTCTGCCTGAATCTCCACTGTGAGCAAACAGTAATACAAAGAGAGCAGCAGTTCAAAACATTTTTACAATATACCTGCACTACAAATGAGAGCACATCCAGGTTGGCTCTTAGGCCTTGATGTCAACAGAAATGGAGCAACCATCACTTGAATGGCTCCAAAATGCTTCAGAGCAGGGTGTAATGCTGACACTGTTTGCTGAGAGGGAATTCTGTGGAGGAAACCATCCCATAACCATTACACTAAATTCACATGTTCGTGTATCTGTCACTGTTTAATTTACTACAGCTGACTTAGAATTCAGAACTGTTCTACTGGTGCAGCTCATGGCTTCATTGTGACCTGGACCAAGCCATGCAGGAAAATACCTTGATGTGAGATTTGGAATGAGAAATAATTCATATTGGAGAGGGAATGATAGAGAACCACAGGTTCCAGAGATTCATCCCTTTTTTGAGGAGATGACTCCACAGTAAGTGCAGATCATTGTGATTAAGGCTATGTAGAAGAGAAAAAAAAGTGGGCGCTTGGAGCCTTGGGGCTCTTTTGGTGTCCAAAGAAAGCTGAGAAGGGCAAAGTAAGCAGAAAAAGTACAGAGGGCAGGAAACTGATCTGAGGAAGATGTGTTTTTCCAGAATGGGACATTTCCTGATGAGTTCATGTCATGATTGACCACAACAACCACACAGAGTGCTACGGGCTGAGGGCGGAGTGGTTGGAAAAAGAGTCAGTGGAAAAGGACCTGGGGGTGCTGGTCAACAGTGGCTGAACTTGAGCTGGACTGTGCCCAGGTGGCCAAGAAGCCAAAGGCACCGGGCACACTCCAGCTCAATTGTGTCAGCAGCAGTGTGGCCAGCAGGACCAGGGCAGTGCCCATCCCCCTGTCCTGGGGGCACTGGTGAGGCCACACCTCAAATCTTGGGTTCAGTTTTGTTTCCTCACAGCAAGAAGGACACAGAAGTGCTGGAGCATGTCCAGAGAAGGGAACAGAGCTGGGGAAGGGTCTGGAGCACAAGTCTGATGCGGAGCAGCTGAGGGAGCTGGGTGGGCTCAGCCTGGAGAAAAGGAGGCTGTGGGGGACCTTCTGTCTCTCTGTAACTTCCTCACAGGAGGGAGCAGCCAGGTGAGGGTGGGGCTCTGCTCCCAGCAATGAGTGGCAGGACAAGAGGACAAAGCCTCAGGCTGTGCCAGAGGAGTTTCAACTTGGACATCAGGAGAAATTTCGTCACAGAAAAGGTTGTCAAACATTGGAATAGACTGTCCAGGGAAGTGATGGAGTCACCCACCTCTTGAAGTGTTCAAAAAATACCTGGACATGGCACTTAGTGCTGTGTTTTAGTTGACCTTGTTGATGGTGGTGACTGACTCGGTGACCTCAGAGGTCTTTTCCAACCGAAATGATACTGTGATACTGTGATGATTTGAGGGGTAGAAAAAGCACCAAACTCACACTGAAATCTTTTTGAAATGCGCTGTCTCTCATTCAAGTAAAATTTTATGGCTTGTTGTTGGAAAAGTTACCAAGAGCTGCTTTCCAACCCAGAAACTGTGTGGATAAACAAATTGCAACAAGCTAGGAGGGGTGAGAAATAGGAAGAAGACAGTGCAGTTCACAGGCAGTGCTGAGGAGAGGACATATTGTTCTGCTTATTGTTCCTTTAAGCATGGATAATCATGTACAATGATGTATTCACTTTAAGAGGATTCTCCATGTGGAAAATGTTCTTGAAAGGTTGAAACACTGTGAATGATCCAAAACTCGTCATAGTGTCATGGGAACAGGGCAACTTAGAAAGCAGGTAAAAAAAAAAAAAAAAAAGAAAAAAGAAAAAAAAAAAAGGGAAAAAAAGGAAAGCAAGTGGGAGATAGCAAAGGAGAAGAGAGCCTTGCAATTTGATGCAGACAGAGTCTTGACTCATGCAGTGAAGACTAAGCCATCTTTTGGACAGGTAAAAGCATCTTTCAGGATGCTCTCTTTGAGTGAGTCTCAAATTAAAAGCCTGGTTAAACTGGGGTGGCTGCAAATATGAGAAGTGAAAACTCCCAGGAGGAAAAGTAGCATAACAATTTGTGCTATTTAGGAGATGTCCTGAGGAGCAGATGTAAAAGATTTCCAGTGTGTATAGATCATAAAGATCCCTGAAAGTGACAAGCACAGTTCAATTAAATATTTTTTCCCTTTTTCTGTCACCCTTCTCTTCTTTCCACCCACTCTTCCTCTTTTTTTTCTCTTTTTTTTTTAATACCCTCTTTTCTCCCCTCCTCTGCCCTTTTCTTTTACCTTTTTTTTCCTTGTTATAATTTTTTTTTCCTTTTCTTTCTTCCTCTGCCTGAAATCAGACTGGGCATAATTAGGCATGACAGTAGCACTCCTTTGCAGAAGCCAGAGACAGCAAGAAGAGGAACTCTAAGGAGTGAGTTCATGAACTGCATATGCCAAGGATGCTCAACTGACACTCAAAAGACTGTGCTTTTCAGGATCACCTGTGCTTGAGAAGGTCGTCACTTGTATCAGGAAGAAATATATCATATTCTTTGCACAGATTGTTTCTCCCCATCTGGTCCAGGTTGGGAGAAATTTCTTGCAACTTCTCTGAAAGAAATGATCGTCCTGTTATTTTTAAATCAGATCTCTGGCCTGGGAAACTATAGACCACTGGGTTATAGTAAGCAAGACTTTCAGACATACTCTGAAAGAACATATTAAAGATGGAAAGATAAGAAAGAAAAAATAGATGGGTTTGCCAACGATAGACTGCCAGACTGAACTGATACCATTCCATGATGAGATAACTGATTTTTCTAGACAAGTGAAATTTAATAGATCTAATCTGCCTGGACTTTAAGAAAACATTTAATATGGTCCATGCTAGAAATTATTATCAAAGCTAGAGGGGATGGGGATTAGTTGAAGAGTTAGATGAGGAGCTATAAATGCTCAAGGAGCTGGCTGGTGAATTATTAGGGATGGGCAACAGTGTTCTTGATCAGATAGGCTAGAACCACTGCTCCCTTTTCTTTTATTGGAAGCAGGAGTGTGTTATTTCAGGCTGCTGGTGACACAAAGCCAGAGACTCAGCACAGAGGGGAATCAGAGTGAAGACTGAAGAAGAAGAAGAAACTAGAACTAGAAAGAAACATATTAAGTAAAGCAGTGTCTTGTATTGAGGCACAAATCATCTCATATGTGCTCTATGTTCAAAGTTCTAAGGAATATAGAAGAAGGAAGAAATTAGGGATATAAACTGGGGGTTTTAGCCAAGCAGAAGCTGTGGATCACCGACATAAAGTGTTAGTAGTAGTAATAATAATAATTAATAATAATAATATTAATAATTCTATCCAAAGGAGGAATGGGTGGAATATTACAGGTCAGTTGCTGACTTCATGCAGTTCCCTCATTCTGATTTGAATAGAGGTATTAGGAAAAATCAGTTTAGATTTGACTAGAGCAATGATTGGCTGTGAAGGATCCATTCCTTGAGAGAAAGTGAGGTTTAACTTGGGGAAATAAGGGCTGAATGAAGGTATATTTTTTGTCTATATATACACTGATGTGAGAATATTGGGGCAGTTAAGGAGAAGTAATGCAAGATAGAGACAGTGTTGCTGCAAGAGAATGATTATGTTAATTAATTCACAAACGGTATGGCTGAAGATCATATTTCCAGAAAGAAAGATGATTGCCCAGAATGAATGGCCTCAGAAAGTTGAGATCATTAAACTGAAGTTTCCTAACTCAAACATAAGAACAGCCCTGATAAATGTGATAATAAATGATCTGTCCCTTACCTGTAGCTTTCTTTTCTGGTACATTACATCTTCAAAGTTTGGCAGCTAGTGGATTCTCATAGGAAAGAAACTGGATAGTAGCACATTACCATGTTAGTATATGGTCAGTGTTTCTTCTGGAAGCTGACTATATGAGTTCAAAAATGAAAATTTACCCAGAGAAATTGTATCTACCTGTCTTCACTCTCCTGGCACTTCTATCACACCTGCACAAAGATTCTGAAAATTAAATTTTTAATTGTTACATACTGCATATAAGCAGCTGGAATCTTTTCCTCTGCTCTCCTCTGAAGCAATGAAATCACAAGAAAAGTACATTAGATTTGAATCATTGTCACTAGTTAAACAAAAAGACATAAAACAGAGAAGGCGAGACAAAACTGAGATACATTCAGATGCTGTAGAAGTTGCAGGGGATGAAAAAAAAAGTATAAAACTGAGACTAAAAAGAGGACAAATAAAGGTTTGCATAATTTTTACCCCAGGGTGTAATAGTGTTTTCAGACTATAACCTTTTCTGGGATGAGAAGCTAGTCAAACACACAGGCTCATCTGTGTTTCTTTTCAGCCTTCCTCTGTGACTCTAGACAGGCTGCTGAAGGTAAGGTCCACAGTGAACCTATTGGATCCTTCTGTTCCAGCATGGGCTGTCTTTGATAAATTTCAAGCCTCTTTCTAGGAAAGTGATTTGTAAGCCAAGTGTCAGGTCTGCTGTCTGCCAGTGCAGGGACTTTATATGCAGCAGCTCAGGAAATCCACGCGCAGAGCAGGCAGCAGAGCAGAGCTAGTCACCATGAAGACTGGGATATCTCCTGATAGGTATTTTTGGGCAGATTACTGATCATAGACATAAAGAAACTTCTGCTAAATCCTGCTCAGAGGGTGCTGATGGATTAACTTTGCACTCGTAGGCCTTATGCTGGTTGAATTGTTGATTTCAATGCTAATCTTGGGGTAGATCTGTGGTCTTTTATAGATGGGATAGAACCATCCTTAAAATGTAAATCTATCAATTGTCTATTTGAAGTTGAAACAAACCAGGTGTGTGTCCTCACCTGACCCACATTGAACCTGTACTTCTGCACAGAGAAGTACAGGCACTAAGCACAGTGGAACTATTATTCTGAAACCAGATAATTTTTTGAGGTGACAACGACAAAACTTTTGCATGCTCACCTTTTGAATAATGAGAAATCATGAAGTATGGGATCCTTAGACAAAAGAAAGCAAATTCACATCATCCACTCTGTGGAAAAACCCATCAATAGCACATTGTGGAATCAAGTCAGTTATGGGGTAGAGGGGTAGATCTACTCTCACTGCAGTTAAAAAAAAAAAAAAACCAAACTTGGAGGCATCAAAAGACAATGTAGAGTGAGCCTAATCTTATTTTATAATGCAATGTTTCTAACCCCTCCAAATTATAACTTCTCAGATTCTAGAAATTAACCAGTGTTGGAAAATTCTGAATTCTTATCTGTATCTGGAGGACATAAATAATTTCCTGGTAACAGAAAACATTTCAATACTAGTCTCCTCGGACTTCAGCCCCTTACTCTGAAGAGCAGCAGAAGAAAAAAACGCCCTACTTCATAAAGATGTTGTATAGGGAAATCTATAAATTATTGAGATTTGTTCTGATCCAGAGAGCTCACATATGTATGTGTGTCTGCATCAGAGGTAGATGCAGATCAGAGGTAGATAGAACTGATTGCTGCATGAATAAACATTTACAGCTTCAGCCCTGCAACAGTTATTGTCCCCTCTCTCTCCTCTTGTCTCTAAGTTTCTAAGTGGTCATGTCCTACATGACTCTTTGCAGACTGTATACTGGAAAGGGCAAACTCTTGCTATTCTTCTGTGCTGTACACTAAGCCCTTTCTGCCCCCATTACTGTTTGATCTTTTACAAGGTTATCCTGGTATGAATTATAGTATGTAATTAAGGAAGATGGTTTTAATCTTTGTAAATGCGCAATCTATTTATACAAGAACGAGCTACTTGATATTGTGAATTTTATACAGTCTATAGCTGAGGGTGACCAAACCAATTTCTCTGGATAGAATAAATCCTCCTTATCCTCACCCTTCAAACTTTGAACTGGACTTGATCCAAACATCATTTTCTCCAATTTAGAAAGAGCTTCATTCAGTTTTAAGTTTCATTTTCATGTGAAAATGCTGTGAAATAGATTGTTCTCATAGTATTTTCAACCAAGAATTGAAGTAGAATGTACCAGAAATGCCACAAGGAAACTCACTCCTGGGCTAATCTCCAGGAAAGCTTGCTTGGATAAATAAGAACAGAATTCAGGTGAGATTCCTGGAAAGCCCACAAATGCAAGGCTGTATTTCAAGTGGTAACTACAAAGGCCTGGATAAGACATAATAATAGGGAGTTACACCAGAAAACACAAATCATTGGCCTCTTAAGCAAAGCATGACTGAGGTCACCTAATTTGAAAGATTTTTGATTGTGGCATGAGTTGGGCCTAGATTGCTGAGCACAGGCATTCTGCTTGCTCCACACCACTCTTCTCCTGAGCACTCACAGTGAGTGACATGTCGCTGAGTTTGTAAAGTTAGTCTACTCCTGTCCTATGCTGGAGTTTTATTGCACAGAAACTAAGGCACTCTGGGGCATGACACATGCCCTGGCCTCATCCTGAGGAGCAGCCAGTGTACCATCAAACTGTGCATCTCATTATGGTTGTTCCTCCATCCTCCAGCTTATACAGACATGGCAGTAACATCTGAACATTACTTTAACTCCTTGCACTAACATTTAGAAGCATCGTCCCCATGCTAGGCATTATAGAACAATGGGAAGAACTGTGCCTCCAGATCTTCAATTTGACATAAAAGGGTAATGCTGAGATGGAAGCAGAGCAGTGGGAAGTGGTTGGAAATCCTCTCCTTGGCATCTTGCCCAGGCCATTTAACAGCTCCATTTGCACCTATTGTCTATGTTATTCTTTTCTACCTGCACTGCTGTGTAATAATGAGGGCTGGGAGTACCAAGACCTTCATCAGCTTGGCTCTTTAGCCAGGGCTGCAGTGATCCCATGTCTGACAGAGTGGAGTGCAGAGGGATTTGTAAAACACACACATGCTACCACGCTGCACCTTCCATCAGATCAAAGAAAATTTGCCCAGGGTATCCAGAATCCTTGACACCAGATGACAGACTAAAACTGAGGGTTTGTGCAGCAAGAGTCTCTTGTGCTCCTGCTCAAGCCACGAGCAAGAACATGCACAGACAGGGCCGGGCTGGCTGAGGACTGATATGCTGCTGGTGAATGCTGAAGATCTGCTGGAGGAAAGAAGGATGATGCAGTGACCTCTATATACCTAAATCCTATAGAAATGAATTCTAGGATAAGCTCAGAGAGACACTGCTGATTCTGACAGAATTATTCTGGAGGCATAGCCATATAACTGAAAGCACAAATTGGCCCGACATGTAATCAGCTTTGGGATGAAAGGCACTATTTAAATGGAAGATGCTATTATTATTATTATTGTTATTATTATTATCATTATTTCCTTTCTAGGGCGAGTGAGGCTCATGGCTTTCATCTTCAAGCAGATGGGGAGGACAGAAGAGAGTGATCTTTTATTTCTTTAATGATAGAAAAAAAAATTAAACCAGATGTAAGGATGCCATGCAAGATAAATATCAGTGGGAAAGGGGAAAAAATAAAGAATATGGAAGGGGGGGAAAAAAGGGAAATAAGAAACCAAGCAAAACTGAAGTAGATTTGACCTCAAAGGAGCTGAAATTGAGTTAAAGTTTACTAGTGAAGTCAGGTTTCCCTTGGGGGGTAGGCTGCCATTTAAGCTATTCTCTTCTACTTGTACAGTATAATTCCCCTAATACAATGCTATAGGTCAAAAAAAGGAAAAAAAAAAAAAGCTCTGCTACAGCTGGGCTCCAATTTCCATTTACTAGCATGAAAAACCTCCCCTTGTATAAAAGTTTAGTATTCTTTTGTGCAAAAAATTGGCTCCTAAATACTACCTTACAGAAGAAGAAGGTAACTTGGTAGTCTGAAGCAAAAGCTACTTCCTCAGTGCCCTAGCTCTTGACAGATTATACTCACAAAGCTGCTGCCACCTCACTCTGTGCCTCTTAGTCAGAATTTCATGCTCAAAAAAAGGTGCTCTCAGTATATCTGGTTAATTTTTATAAGGTGACTGTTATTTTTAACTTTTCTTCACCTGTCCTTGAATCATGTTCTCTCCCTCCCCACCCCTGCCCCCCTTCACACAAACCCATCTCTTCCATTGAGATGAAAGCCCACACAAACTGATTGGACTCTGCCAGAGGCATAATTAAGGAGCTTTTAGACCCTACACTGATAATGAAAGAAAGGAGAAAACTGACACTAATCAAACAAACAAATAAACAAAAATATACCAGAAAACTCCACGTATATGCTTACTCTCAGCTATGGTACTTGACAGTGCTACTTTTAACAGCAGGTGATAAAGAAGCTTCAGACAGAAGAGTGATTTTTGAGTTGATGGTGCCCCTTTAAAGACACACAGGGAGACTATATACCCCACTGTGCTGGTATCAGCTTCATTTTTTCTTACCTTCCCTGCTCTGAAAAGCAGTTTGCTGCTGCCACAGCATAACCTCTGGCAGAGCTTTTGCAAGTGAAGGGAACCATCTTCAAACACTGGTATTGCTTTTTGAGGCTGAGAGGGTGTGATCTATCAGGAGCTGGAAGAGAGGGTTCAGGCAAAGATGGGGTTTGTTCTATGTGAGGCTGTCGGAGAGTTTTTGTTGTGGAAGCAACAACCCTGAATTCCTTGCATCCCAGAATGAGCTTGAGACTAAATTAAAATATGTGCTTATAATCACCTTTTGCTGTGTTTCAATACCTGCTGGAAAAGGAAAGTTTCTGAAATATCCACATTCTGCATGAAAAAATATTCTAAACTGCATCTAATTGATAAGTGCATCTGATTTGTCTCCTTTTGGGTTAACATCCTTTTCCTTTGGCTAAGATTCCCTCAAAGGTTGGCATGGGCCTATTAAAATCAAAAGCCTATTTATATAAGAGCCAAAGAGCCAGCATTTCTGTTTCACAGACATTTCATTACAACATCTTTTTAGTGTTCTGTTATTCCTACCATCTATTTCTTTACTAGTTAGGCCAACATATAGTTTCAACGGAAGGGTCGGAAATCCTGCCATTTTTGAACAGAGGACTACGAAACTACAATTTCTTGTGCTAAGAAGGTGAAAAGAGGACAAAAAAGAAAAACATATTGCTTATCCTCCTTTCTGCCTCTCTAAAAATCACATGGTCTCACAGAATTTCTACATAGGACCTGGGAAATCAGCAGAAAAGAACCACTTTTGAGATCCAATATACTAGGAAATGAGCTAGATTTCCAAATCCTGAATGTCCTTGCTGTCAGCTTGTTTGTCTGTGTAATGGGAGCAATAATATCAGCAAATTTGTGACCATCCCCAGAAAGTCAGGCAGTGATGGGTCCGCTTGCTGCCCAGAGCTGGTGGTGCAATAATGGGCATTCCCCTCCTTCAGCTGGAGACAGGGAAGTCTGACTGCAGCTGGAATGCTCTGATAGCTGCCAGCTAATGTCAATCCTGCTTGTGTACACGACCTTCTTCCTTGCAACTTTTCTATTAACCTTGGGAAAAGGGGTGAGCTGTAAGATGGCTTAATTTGATGCCCTGTTTACAAAGACATCACAGTAGTACCAATGCAACAAGTATGATTTTACATGTAGCTGGGGTCAGATTTACAGCTAGCAAAGCTACTAGTTCTGATTGGTAAAACACAGACTAAACACTGGGTTAAGTCACCTTTCCTGAGACATGGAAAACATTTCTCATCCATCTGAAGATTATACTATTTAAAATTAGAAATACACTTCTCCTTTCGTTTTATCATGCTACCTTGATTAAAACTGAGGACCTGAAACAGGGAAATAGAAAATTCAAGACTCTCTATCCTGTACTAAAAGACTGAAATTAGCATCTTCAAGGTGTTCTGCCGTTAGAAACTGCAGAGTAAAATGAAAATTAAAAGATTGGCCATATTGAAATGATTTTTCAGGATACCATTTGGATGAGGACACTCTAAGGCACTTGGGAGGAATTCAAGCCTGTGGCCAAGGTTCAGTGTTCAGGTTCACACCATATCTGATCTAACAGCTGAAGTGCAGGTAAAAATCCAGACCACACAGCAGGTGATTCAGTATATGTTTGATTTGGGCAGTGTCCAAGAACCTTTAGGAGTAAGTTTGTTGAACTTATCATTGAAAAATCTACAAATTTTTGCAAAGAATCTTGCAGTAAGGCCAGCATGTCTTCTGAAATTTCTGATACTTTCTTTTGCAATACTTTTTCAGTGTTTGCTGTTTTGGTTCAAGCTGGTAGTTGTCAGCCAAAACACACAAACCATCATGACATTCTGTGGCCATACCTAATTAAAATTTTCATTTTGTGGCTTTGAAGAAACGTGTGTTTTGCTTTCTGGCTTCTCTCAAATTTGACGTCAATTGAGAATCATAGCTGGAGCACACAGATTCAAAACACAGAGCAGAGAGGGATTCCTCCTACAGCACAGGGTTATACTCAATACCACAAAGTATTGCGGACATCGAAAGATTTTGTAACTTCAAAGGGTAACTGGGAAAAATATTGAGAGAAAAAATTTGGTGAAGACTATAAAACAAGAAGATTCCATATTGGACTGCACAACTCCCAGATCTCCAACTTACAAAAGAGTGTGATTGAAGTAGTATCAGTAGTATCACCTAAGTTGTTATATGGTTTATAAGTATCTTTTATTTCTTTCTTCAATCTGACCCAGTAAGTCTGTCATGTACAGGGAAGCAAAAGAGGGAGAGAAAGAGACACACAAAAAATTACTCCTCTGTGCTTACAACCTTGGGTAAAAAATTAACCCTGATTGTTTGAACTGCCACCATGTTCCAAGGCCAAAGACAACCCCTCAGTTATCATGACTCATGATAACAGACTGATGGAGTCCCTACAGCGGCACTATTCACCAATTTTGCTTTGTCACACAAGAAAGAGCAACAAGATTTGGACCTTTCCTGTATACAAAGGTTCCCAAGCCTTTCAGGTAACCTACTTCCATGTGGTGATTTGTGGTTTCCCAAAGTAACTAAGTGAAATTTTAGTTTTGATTAATTTTCATTTAGAGTTCTGATTAATTTTTTCCTTTGTTTGATTATGGAATTCAGAACAAAGCCTATGAGAAGTGAGAGGGAAAGGGTGAGGAAGAAAGGAAGCAAGTAGCCTCAAGCAGCCCCAAAAGGGTCAGCCTCGTTCCCTTGGTTCCTTTGACATCAGCCCACGTAGGTTTAACTATAAATTTGTGTTTGAAAGGAAAGCAGAAAACTGCTGCTTCTTGGGCCGTGTTTGCATAAGCACAAAATATTCGATGTTGTTCTTTTAAAGCAACCATGTTTTACACAGGATTTTAATACAATCGTCCAACAAGGTCAAAAATAATGACCCTTTGAAATGGAAAGATTAACATTTTTATAGATAGGAGAGGAAAATAGGCAACTTGCAGTGGAGCATGAGAATTCTATCTTGTTTTGCTTTCTTTTTTTTTTTTTTCTTTGCAACAAATAAGGCTTATGGATTGCAAAGAGGAGACTGTCCCTTTAAAAAAAAAAAAGTCTTTTACAGTATTTTCCAATTTAAAGCTGCTTGCAAGTAGCACTCAGGATCATCCAAGGAACGTCTGACTCACTAGTTTTTCAATTTAGTTTGTTAATAGCCTGCCTTTCATAAAAGCATCAAGCACAATAACAAAAATACCTAAATCAATAGGATGATGCAGCAATGCCTCGCAGAGATGATATTTTTGAAATAAATATATACCATTCAGCCTGGCCTGCTTGACATCAAATTTATATACTCAATAAGAAAGCATAATTAATGGTCCCAAACTGTATTTTCTTTCACCTATTTCACATCTCAAGAAGCCAAGGGTTTTGTCAGAAAGAGGGGGGGGGGGAGAGGAAGAATGGAGAAAGTGTTCCATTCATAAATGAAATGAACCCATTAAAAACGACTTTCTCCCCAGCTCCCTACCAGTGTCTCCTGGGGACGGTGTGTATTTTATTAAGAAACAGAAGTGTGGAATGTGCTTACATTTCACAAGGTCCGTAGCCAGGTGATTTATTTTCTCTCTTTACCCTGCCAGCTCACTGGGTGTTCACTAATTTTGAGGGAACAAAGGAGATGAACTTGGATCCCCCCATTTCCTATTGATGTCAACATATCTGTACTTGGTTCCACCCTATCTATCTACCCCTCTGTCCACCATGTGGACCTACAACCAAATTTAATTAGCTATTTTGATTTTTCAATGTTATCTAAAGTCTTCTAAAAAAAATAAGCAGATTGTACCACGTGATTTGCAGAAGAATGAAAATGAGTTGACTATGAGACTACTTTTTGAATCAAAAGTAGTTTGGTGCTTAACTGACTTGAAGGGTTTTGCAGGTCTCCCTGTTCAGTGGAGAAGAAACTGGAGAGGGCAAAGTCAATTGACATTGTGTGTCTTCAGGCAGCTCAAATAAGAGCTGTCGGGGTCCCTTCCCCCCTGCCATGTGGGGTCCAGGGAGAGGGGCCCCCGGGGGGAGACACGGGCTTTCCCTGCCCCTGGTCAGCCTCGTTCCCCATTGGTTGTTTTGTGTTCCCCTGCACGGGCAAGGACCCTCGGGTCCCATGATTGCAACAGTTCCTTGGCAGAGCCCCAGCCATGCGGCTGGAGAAATAAACATCTCTCTGAAACATCTATCAAGAATTGGTCCATATATATTTCTTTTCCACGGGCCTCGTTGTATGATACAGCGTCTTGCAGTATCTGCACTGTAACACAAATGGTGGGAAAATGCAGGCAGAATGATCCCCAAACCCTAAGGACAGCAACAGATTTGTGAGTAAACTCTGGATTCCTCTTCTTGGTTTTGTTTTGCTGTTCCATCTCAGTACTATGGAGGAACCGTGGAAAGACTCTTGGCTCTCAGAGCCGCATATGGACATTTATCTTAAACTTGAAAAGATTCTTGAACAACGATTTGTAAATTTTAGCTTAATTCAAGCTCAAAAGGAACTGAAACATTTCCTTTCATGGTTGTTTAAGAACTTTTTCTACCTTTCTTGGGATTTAATTCTTACCAAAGACTTCTGGAAGACCGTTTGGACACAGTTAATTTCTGAGTCAAAATATATGCTGATGGAAGAATATTTTCGTGAATATTATTTAATTACTGAGACAGCTGAGCAATGTCAGCTGTGTCTTGGTGAAGGGAAGCGTGCCTCAGAGTCCGTGCGACACAGGCCACGTGGACCAAGCCCTCTGCGAGCAGCAGCGAGGCAATTCCTGCATATGGGGGGAGCAACGCGAGCTGCGGTGTCAGCAGTGGAGTGAGGCGCAGCGGGAGCGGCGTGACCTGGTGGTGCCCGCCCGGCCCCACACAGCGCGTGGTGGAGCGAGCTCATTGAACGCCCAACTGAGAGGGGCGGCTGGCGGCCAATGGCTGGCAGCGGTGGCAGTGGAGTGGAGCCGCACCTAGCTGAGATGTGTGCTGGGGTAGGGCACAGGGGGGTGGTCACTCAGGGGACCAGCTGAGACGTGGGCACGGCCCCAGGCAGCAGCAGCGCAGCTGAGAGCAGAGGCAGCAGCGCGCAGGGAGCTGAGCGGCGCGGCCCAGCCCAGCCTGCGCAGCCCCGAATGCAACCCCAGGAAGAGCGCACAGGCGCGAGCAGCCCCGAAGGCCCCGGCAGCACTGACAACCCTGGCAGTTCCAACACAGGAGTGAGTGAAAGCGAAAGAGAAAGCAAAAACGCAGCGAGACAGGAAACAGCAACCACTCGAAAAAAGGAAAAAAGCATCGTAGCTAAGGTTTTACGAATAGTAAAATGGTATAAATGTTAAACAGAATTATGGTTTTATAACAAGATGTGACAACCAAGAAGACATATTCGTTCACAGAACTGCTATCAAAAAGAATAACCCTGAAAAATGCATCCCAAGCTTGGGAGATGGAGGGGTGGTGGAGTTCAAAATTGTGCAAGGTAGAAAAGGGTTACAAGCAGCAGAGGTCACTGGGCCTGATGGTGTTCCTGTAAAAGGCAGTATATATGCTAAAAATCGTAGTCATGCTAGACAATATCTCCATTGTAAGCCCCCCCTAAAGTCTCCCTTTCTTAATCCCACCTTTCCCTTTTACCCTATATCCTATTACCCCCAGTGTATTCCCAATCCATTTTTTCACCCATGTTTTCCCTCACAAAACCATGGCTTTGCCAATTGTTTCCCCAAAAATCCCTTTCCAATGCTGAGTGGGGGATGAAAAGGGGGAGGGAAGAAATTAAACCCTCTCCTGCCTCAGTTTCCCTACAAAGCATGCCCGGAGAGTCCTGTCTCCCTTCTGTCAGCCTTAAGATGTTCCAGAGAATCTGTTTGGACATTTAAAGACTCAGGAGGGTGGCTTGTTTTGTTTTGAAACTGTCCTTGTTATCTCATGTTTATCCAGTTGTTTTCAATGTTAAGTTTTAAATCTCCTTTTGTTAAAAATGAACAGGTGAAATGTTGGGGTCCCTTCCCCCCTGCCATGTAGCCCTGGGAGAGGGGTCCTGGGGGGGAGACACAGAGTTTCCCTGGTCAGCCTCGTTCCCCATTGGTTGTTTTGTGTTCCCTTGTGCAGGCAAGGACCCTCGGGTCCCGTGATTGAGCAGTTGCTTGGCAGAGCTCCGGCCATGTGGCTGGATAAATAAACATCTCTCTGAAACATCTATCAAGAACCGGTCCATATATATTTCTTTTGCACAGGCCTCGTTGTCTGATACAGCGTGTTGCAGTATCTGCACTGTAACAAAAAGCCTCATCTGGTGTCAAGTCTTCCTTTTCAGACACAGGGACCAGAGTTAAAGCCACTGACTAAATAGAAGAAGAGGTAAAAGTACTGCTGCCATTTAGCACTTTACATCTTTTCTACCAGGTGGTTGCCACTCCTGGAGCAAAGTCAGATAATGTGGTCAATTCCCGGCTGCACCAAGACCCACTGTAGGTTTCACAGGAGGTGCCACAGGCCAGATGTGTTTCTTTAAGTCAAGCACAGAGCTGTGAGTTGGAGGGCAGAGCCATAGGCTCATGATCCCTTCTCCCTACACTGCTGTGGAGGTTTGGGGAAGAGAAAGGTCAGGCACTGATCTCTTCTCTCTGGCAACCAGTGACAGGACCTGATTTTTTGTCCGGGGAGATTTAGGTTGGATATTAGATGAGGGTTCTTTGCCCAGAGAGTGGTTGGGACATGGAACAGGCTCCCCAGGGCAGTGGTCACAACTCCAAGCCTGACAGAGTTCTAGAAGAATTTGGAAAATGCTCTCAGGAAAAAAAGTGTAATTCTTGGCTTGTCCTGTACAGGGCTAGGACCTGAATTCCCCAGTAATCCTTGGGGAATTATTTTAATCTAAATTGATTATTTTTATTTTCAAATTCCAATTAATCAAACACAACGAATAGTCTTATGGTAAAAATTTGCTTTATGTCAAGGAAAACTGAGATATGCAAACATTCACCAATCTTTTGTGCAGAAATGCACAAATTCTAGAAGGTTTAACTCCTAGTCTTTTCCATGAGCATGGCACCTGTTTATATCTTGTGGTAAAAAATCATAGCGTAATAAGATAAACCTAAATTCTTATTAAATTTTCATTCATCCTGAAAAAAAAACAAGCAGAAAAACAGTATTCCCAGAGGGTTGTGCCTGAGGAAAAATTAAATAATCAGAAAAAGAAAAGAAGGGAAAGGAGATCTTTAGGATTTAGTCCTATGTTTTATCACTGATAAAGTGTTGATTTTTCTTTTTCTTTTTCCTCTCCTCTTCGGTTTCTGCAGCATTGTCCCAATACCTGGTTGATACCAAACATAGCAACTCATTCATTATCCTGAGTATCTTCTGAGCCAAACTCCACCCATAAATAGGGCTGCACTGACTCATAAATCTCTGTGGCTGGATGCCTGAAAATGCATGTAGAATCCACCACTGGGTTTGGACATAATAAATAATGAAAAATGAGTCATGGTAGTTGCCATATTTGTAATGAATTGTAGCTTTGCAAAAGAGACAATGGAAACTATCCTGAAACTTGCAAGATTAGATACATCTACTTAAAAAAAGGCTTATTTATGATGGAGTGAAATAGTCTTCACAGAATATTCCTTGTCACATAATGACTTAAAAACAACCCACAGGAAGTATCATAAAAATAAAATAATAATAATTTAAAAAGCTTTTACACCTCTGTCTCTCCTAAAGAGAATATAATTAAATTTGAGTCTCCATAATAGGTTAAACATTTTCCCTTATCAGGAGTAAAAATATCCCATGGGACAATATTAGGTCTGATGAAGCTTTGGCTTTTAAGGAAAAATATTTTTATCTCCATACAAATGGGAGGTTTAGAGTATGTTTTTTCTTCAGATTTTAGTTCTCTATTAAAATAGTTTATGTGCATAGCATCACAAGCAAAACGAAACACCTTGATATATCAGCATAGAGAATTCAGTTTAACTTTTTTTTTTTTAATGGCATTGTTTTTGTCCCAAAAAATCATCATCCTGCAGAACATTTGTTGAAATCTTATGGGTTGGCTTCAGATCCAAAACTTAGCAATAATTATACAGCTAAATGAATAAGTCAGAATAATATAATACACAGAATAACTGTGACTGCTACTTTAATCTAGCTCTACTAAATATTTCTAATGAAGGCTTAAAACAACAATATAAGTGTCATTAAAATGCCATCAGTTGCAGTCACTAAACCATAGTATCTGATGTACTGCTTTATTTTTCTATGCTGTGTCTTTCATATTGTGCTGTGGCAAGTGTTGACTTTTTAATTGCAATTGCAGTATGTCATCTAATTGGGCAATATTGCAGTAAGGAAGATGCTTTCCCTGAATCCAGCTGGCATTTAATTTACACCCAACACAAAACCAGCTGAAGTCCATAGTCTTTAACATTAAGAAGGAATGGGAGAAATAGCCTTTTAGCAATCTTGGATAGTCTATGCTTTTATTTGAAAATTAAAATTCAAGCCCCTTCATTTTAAATGAATGGTTGGGAGTTTGTCCCTACCTTTAAGAAGAACTAAGGTGTTATATTTCAGAAGTTAGTGTCAAAACATGGAGTTGTAGTTATCATTGTTTACTGTAGATAGGTTATGCTACCTAAACCAGAAGGAGTTCCCAAAGTCAGTTAGTTGAACTCTCAGAAGGCAGTACAGGGTACCTGATTTCAAGTCTACAAAATCCTCCTTAGTTAATAGTGACCTAATTCAGAAGCCAGATGAATTAAATCTGAATTTTGAAATGCAAAGTTACAATGGCACCTGCCTAAACACTTGAGACAAATCACCATCCTGCAAAGATAAAGAAGTTTTGAAATCCCAGACAAGCCAAGTTTGCACGTTCTACATCAGTGTGATTTTAACCCTGGGCATAACAACCAGAAGAAACTTCATTCTGGGCCCTGAGCATCAGAAGAGGCCAATAATTACAACACTCTCAAAAAGCAAAAGTACAGAGTTCAAGAGTGCATCTTTCCTGTTTCCCATTGCAGGAGAGATGTTTAGTTAATCAGGGGAAGTCTGAGATTGTTAATCAGAATTTACTGAATCATCAAATTGGAAAGAATGGTTTAAATACCTCTGTGAATGTCCTATCTTATAATTTAGGTCGCCTTCAATCATTTTTCCTTGCAAAAGAAACCAGATTAGCTTACCTGAGGCCACTTACAGGGATTTTTATGCAGACAGCAGTTCATGGCCTTCTCTAGAAAACCTAGCTGTGATTTGATCGATCACCATAGAATTCTTAGCAAGTGGTCTTGATAGGTATGTGATGTTAACTGGCCATTAATTTTCTTTGTCTGAAAATTATAAATTATAAATTAGTTTGGAAGAGACCTCCAGAGGTCACCTAGTCCAACTTCCTGTTCAAAGCAGTAATGTCCTGTCCATCCTGAAGCTCCACTGCTGGACTGACTTCATTATGTGTCCATCTTCTATGAGGAAGCAGAATCCCAAGAAAGTTCTCGCTTGTTCCAAATGGTGGGGAATAATTACTTATCCAGGACTGCAAACTCCACTTTTGGTGATGAAAAGGATGCAGTTAGTTTCATCTGTGCAAAGGCACACTTCCAGCTTGTGTTCAAATTTTGCCCATTAGGAGCTCTCAGGTTCTGCAATGTTTTTTTATTTAGCCAGTACGCAGCTGGTATGTGAGGTTATTTCCTCTCAGATATGATGGCAAGTCAGACAGCGCAGTGGCCTCAACTACAAAGGGCACAGTCCCACAGTGCCCAGCCAGGGAGAGTCTACTGAGGGTAACCAGGCTGAGGTTACCATCCAGCAGTCACCAAACAGGTTCTCATTGCTGAGACAAATGAAAAGAAAATAAGCAATCCAGGATCAGGATAAGTGCTGGAGACAGTAACCTGGGTCAAAATGGTGTCCCATGACCGCCAATAGTGTCCAGGACAATGAGCCGTGCCTGACATCAAGCTGGGAAGTCAAGTTTGTAGGTCAGCATTCAGGACAGGGCTTGTATTAACAAGGGGCACAACAAGGCATAGGCATGACTGAAACACAGTGCAGCAGAGCTCCCTCAACTCAGATGAGCATCAGGAGCCCTGGATTAAAAGCAAGTTTCAAGAGCAGGGAGCCCTTGCAGATGCTTTACCCAAATACTTTCTCACAGCAGTCTCAACAAAAACTAGACACCTGAGTCACATCAGAGAGCTGTCCTTAAATGTGGGTATCCAAACTAAATGGAGAGGAGAACACTCTCAGGGCACTGGGACTACTGAGCACAACGATCTCTGAGGCAGCATATTTGGTGTAAGTGTAAATAATTGCCCAGAGACTTCCTTGAAACTCCTGAGTTGTGTCTGATATCTGATTTCCAGAAAACGATTTTAAAACCTCAGAGCTTATTGTGAGAGTTTACCTGCGAAATAAATCTTTTAAAATTTCTTTAATGTTTGTTAAATATCTCACCTACTGGCTATGCTTCAGGGGTGTTTTAATTAGCAAGACAGGTTTTTGCTGCAGTTTTATTTTTGCCTGTGTCTACAGGCAATTTTGAACTAAAAAATTATAAGGGAATATCCTGAATTTAGATAAAATTCCCAAATCTGTAGACTTCTCCTTTTCCACTTTACTCTTTAATTCTAAAGTACAGTTTGGGAAGTTGAATTAAAGTTTTTCATAACTATTAAAATTCTCTGTTTTGTTCTTTTCTTCCTCTGTTTCATGAGTTCTTTTACTCAGAGTTCAGATTGAAACGCAGGAGACGCAGAGTTTTCTTTTGACTCAGATGTTTATTATTTCTTATCTATGGTACAGCTGCACGGAATGTGCCTCTAAATTAACAAGGTGGAAATGGCCCCCGAATGCTACCTTCTGAGGTCTTTTAAAGTCCAAATTATCCAATTATGGAATGCCAACTAATTTTTTTTACTTATAATACAATAACTAATCATTCATGTTCTGCACTGCGGGTTTTTTCAACCAATACCAGATCACCCAGGCTTGCGAAGAAGGAAGAAGAAAGAAGAACTAACCTACACCCAAAATCCTCCATTTTGTTACATATATATTACTATATCCCAGAAACCTAAATTTCCTGAACCCAGGGTTCCAACACATAACTTGTCTGTCTGTCTGTCTTGTATGTCATGATGATAAATGCAGAACACCCTGGTGAATTGGGTTTCTATGGCCAGGTTTTACTAGCAGAGAGGCTATAGGGGTGGTTTCTGCAAGAAGCTGCTGGAAACTTCCCCCATGTCCAGTAGAGCCAATGCCAGACAGCTAAAGAATGGACCCTGCAATGGTCAAGGCGGGGCCAATTAGAAATGGTAAAACGCCTCTGTCATAACATATTTAAGAAGAAGGAAAAAAAAGTTATTACACAAATGTAATCGCAGCAAGAGAAGAGCAGAGTGAGAACGCGTGAGAGGAGCAGCCCTGCAGACACCCAGGGCAGTGCAGAAGGAGGGGCAGGAGCTGCTCCAGGCTCTGGAGCTCAGATTCCCCTGCAGCCCCTGGAGCAGCCCATGGTGAGGCAGCTGTGCCCCTGCAGCCCAGGGAGGGCACAGGGGAGCAGAGATCCACCTGCAGCCCCCGGAGGAGCCCAGGCTGGAGCACGGTTCCTGGCAGGATTTGTGACCCATTTGGGGACGCACGCTGGAGCAGCCAGTCCGTGAAGGATGGCAGCCATGGAAGAGTGAGCCATGCTGGAGCAGTTGGTGCAGATCTGTTGCCTGTGGGATGGACTCATATCAGAGCAGTTCATGGAGAACTGTCTCCTGTAGGAAGGACCCCACACTGGAGCAGGGGAAGGACTCTTCTCCCTGAGCAGCGTCAGGAACAACATGTGATAAACCAACCATAACCCCCATTCCCTTCACCCTGCACCACTGTGGGAGGAGGTAGCTGGGAAGGAGGGAGGGATGAGGGAAGGTGTTTTTAAGGTATTTTTTTTACTTCTCATTATCCTGCTCTGATTCTGTTAGTAATAAATGAAATTAATATCTCTGAGCCTGTTTTGCCCATGATGGTATTTGATGATTGATCTCTCTGGGTCCTTATCTCAACTCATGAACTCTTTGTTATATTTTCTCTCCCCTGTCCAGCTGAGAAGGGGAGAGACAGGGCAGCTTTGGGAGGTGACTGGCATCCAGCCAGGGTCAATCCACTACATCTGGGAATCAGCAGTTTGCATGATTCAGTGGTGTATGAATGATAAGGAACAGTCTGCAATAGTGTTCAGTGCAGCTGAAAGTCCAAATTAGTGGCAAAACAGAATATACAGTCTCAAAGACAAATTTGGAGCACTGATCATGAGAATACAGGGTTACAGAATAAACCCAAATTTGAACTATTCAAAAGGTTCTATTGTTCCTGGTATGATAGAGAATCCTTTCTAAGCTGAAGCTATTTTAGTGTGAATCTTTAAGCCCGGCTATAATCACGTAACAAGACTAATTCAAAATAACAATCAGCCTAATCTGGTGTTTAGCACAATCAAGTAAGAGATTAAGGTTCCAATTTATAAATCACTTGCTTATACTCTCTACTTCCAGAATCCTTGAAAATTACATGCATGTCATTGCCAATTCACAAAGATCTTTAATTCCATGTGCCTCCAGTGTCTCAATGTCTTCCTGTACTACAAGCAACTTTCAGCTCAGTGTCTCACTCTGTTAGTTCAGGCAGTCGAGGCCGGATACAGAAATAAAGGAAGCAGAGATGTTGAGGAGAGGAAAATATATAGAAAGTAAAGGAAATTTTTCACTACCAATTGAGAAAATATACAAGTTTTAGAGATTTTTTTTTTGTTTTGTTTTTGTTTTTTGTTTTTTGTTTTTTGTTTTTTGGCTGCATTGACAGGACCCAGAACAGATTGGTGCAATTCCCAGAAGGGACAAAAATAGGACATCAATTTCGATAAATGACTCAGAAAAATGGATTTCTCAGCTCCCATGCTATAACAAAAGTCTTGAGAATGACTGGTAAACTTTTTCATAGTACAACTGTGAAACTCACCCCAAAATAGAAAACATTGCAGCTCTTCCAAGAACTCTAAAGCACTTCTCCATGGCTTTTATAAAGCAACTGGAGATGAGTCACATAAAATGATCTTAGCAATGCAAAAGTTAGTGCAGTAAGTATATCATATCAACACTATGAAGAACAAAACTGATTTTGGATGTGTATTTTATCTGCACCCACAGTTCTTGTATTTGGTGGAATCAGCGCCAAGAAAAAATATATAGGGAAAAAAAAAAAGGAAAAAAATGGATTGATAAGATTCTTATCCTATATACTTTTGGCTGGTTTGGTTTTTTTGTTGCCTTTTTTTTCCCCCTTTCTTTTTTTTTTTTTTTACCTTTTTAAGTCAAATTCAAAGTCGAGGCCAGTTCTCAAAAATTCTGGTAAAATACTGACTCACCATACAAACTTTGAAGCCCTGCCTAATGACCCTTATCTTCATAAATTCAGGTCCAGGCTTCATTAACTGTTCCCATTTCTCAGTTGCTATATTATATCTAAAATCTACATTGCCTGAAACTGGGGACAAAAAAGAGAAGCAGCTAGGACCTTTGTCTTTGCAGTTCTCGCGTGTGAGGGAGTTGAGACCTACTTTAGCTCTGTAGGAAAGTTGAAAGAGACAGTGGTCTCTAAGGAATCTTCACGTATTTAAAATATTTCAAAAAGAATACAATTCTAGTACTCAGTCTGAATGAAGATACAGGATTCTATTGAATCACAGAATACTCCATGGTTGCAAGGGAGTTCAAGAATCATCTGATCAATCCCATCTTGAAAAAACAGTGTCTAGACAGGATGACCCAGAACCCTGCTCAGCTGAACCTTAAAAGTATCCAGCATTGGAGAATATACCATTTTCCTGGGGAGATTCCAGTGGCTGATTGTTCTCATTGTGAAATAAATTATTGGTTTACTCCTGCTCATTTGCAGCCCCAAAATGGATTAACTGTCACAAAAAAAAAAAAAAAAAAAAAAAAAAAATCACAGTGAAAGAAAGATTACTGTGAAATATATTTCATGAGTGGTCAACTTTGGCTTAGAACTTAGAATTTCAGGAGATGCCCTTCTGCAAGTGGGCATTACAAACCAGAGCCTAACCCTTATTCTCTTCAGGGAGATGCGGGGTTAATTACAAGCTTGTGTTGTGGTTCTATACCTCACTGTTTCCTAAAATATTTGAACCTTTTCAGGCTCTCCTCCATTCTTCAGACTTGAGTCTGAAGCACTTGAGTGCTTTCCACAAGTAAATATTGGTTTATCCCTAAACCAAAATGTCCTATCTGTATACATTTTGCATAAGTGTATGTTGATAAATAAGCTAGAAGGTCTATGCATTGCCCATAAGGTATTTCTTAAAGAGGATCTGGGTTTTACAGAGTGTAAAATATGGATATTGCTCTATTTATCTTACTGTAGCTTCGTGGAAAGGTGACAGTGGGTATTAGAATGCTATGCTTCATATACATGCTGAAGCACACTTTACATTCCTTCACACGGAGAAACCCAATAACCCACCTAAAAGATGGGTAAAAAGGAGGTAAAAGCAAGTGTAAAAAATAAGTTGATCCTACAAAATGGTGTAAACCAGCTAGGCACTGACTAGTAAATTTAAATTCAACTGAATTCAATGGGTGTTGTTCCTTCCACCCTGGTTAGGCGTGGTGTAAAAGGTGAAGGAATACAAGACCTGCCATTTAACTAGTATTTCTAATCAAGTCATACAGATTTCATTTCTAAATCTGCTGGCAGCAAACTCAACATCTTGCATGTGCTTCTCTTCACAATACAGCTGTGAAGAAGTACTGACTAATAGGGTATGTAGATATGAACTGGTGTGTAAGGGTCCCACAAGAAATCCAAAGCAGGAAAAGGAATAGGAGCACTTTCTACATGGCAGGACAGAGGAAGACTTGCAGTATTTTTTTCAATTTTGTTTGTTTGTTTGTTTGTTTATTTTAAGATGTAGGGTTTTTTTTTAATATACCTTTTATAAACATGGAGATCTCTAATGTAACCTAGCTATGTTAGCTCATTGCTGTGACTGAGTTAGGAAAATGCAAATCCTCATCATATCTGAGCCTTCACTGAGATGAGTCTGGCCAGTCTGAAGAATCAGCAGAACAATCTGTGTCTGTCTGTCCCTCCACCACAGCAGTAACACGGGCAGACACAAATCTCTGAAATCACTACATTTCTCAATGGCAATTATAAGACAAATAGACAGAGATATGTTTTGCTTTTATTTTCTGACAACAGTACAACATTTTGGATGGTTTTCATCTCATCTAATTTCAGTGAGTTTCATTATAGATGTAGTTGGATTCCAGAGATAAAAGATCTTTCTCAGGAATAATTTATTTGACCCATATTAAAGATCTATTCTGATATAAATTAATTGCATCCTAGCACTAATTCTTCTAGTGACAAACAGCACAGATGGAGTTTTTATAGGTACTTTTGCAATGTCCATGCTTATAGAGCTGAATCCCATCCACAAGTCGTGTAGACAATTTCATCTTCCTCAACTGTCGCAGTGTGAGCTTCTGATCAGCTGTGAGATTTTCTCTAACGGGTCTCATTTTATGTTGAAAGGGGACTGTGGTACTCTCCAGTGGGATCTGTGCTTCTGCAGATGCAGATGCCAGGCAGATTTCATGCAAGCACCTAAACACATCAACTGAGTAACAACTCTTAGTTTCTAGTGAATGGCATAGTTTTTTGGGGAGAAGAGAGCCCAGTATGGTTGAATTACAGAAAGTATGGAAAACATATTCTAAAGCAGAACACTAACATATTCCTTCTATGAAGCCAGTCTCTGGTACAGCAGAACTTCTCCGTCTTCCTCCCTCTGCCACAGTGACTTCTCAGCCACTTTTACATTTCCTTCTGCTTAAAATGTGTGACAGATAGGAAACCTGGGCAAAGGCAGCTTTTGCTGTTGCTCAGAACTGCTGTCTGATTTTGAAGGATCTCCATAAAGTGAGTCAGAAATCCACCCATCTCAGATTTGACTAGACCATGCCTTTATTATTTAAATAAAGTAATTATGATCAATAGCCATGGGCAAGATTCCCATCACCCTTAGGGACTGTATATTAAAAAAAAAAAAAGTCACCCTGTCTCCAAGTTTGTATGATATTATGGACAGCAGACAGTCAAGCAAACTGTAAGAAAATGATGAGAGAATAGCAATTTCCATAATTGGCAATACACTTGCAGCCCTTGGGCAGTGAGACTATTGTCATGCTTCCTTATTTATTTATTGGCCTTGAAGCCAAGGAAGAAGAATAAAGGAGGATTCAAAAGAGGATAAGGAGACAGACTTGTTTCAAAGAAAGCCCCAGTAGTTGTGAGAGTGGTTTGATGAGGCTGCAATATCTGAGATGGTGAATGCTGGCTGAGCCAGTGGGCCCAACACATACCTAAATCTGGCAACCTACTTTTTTGACATGGACACTGAGCCTGCATAAACACCCCAAAACTAAGATATCTCTGGCCATAGTCCTTCTCTGAAATATCAGGAGTGAATGCAGTGTGTCAGTGAAGAGAAAGCATGGACTGGTGAATCTAAGCAATACATTGATGAAGTTAATAATGGCCTGGTTTTCCTACAGTCTCACTGGGACACTAGTGCAGAGATTTATGCATTTTCCATTTGTCAAGGGATCCTCCATATATTCCAATGGGCTTCCTTATGATCCTGCTTATGATCATTACGTTTTCTCCTCATCCTAACTAAGCATCCTTTCTGATACAACTACTTGGCCACAAGAACAGGTAGTAATTTCCCTACCTTTCCTGCCCTACTACTTTCTTAGAAACTATAACTTTTTCATTTTCTTCCTGAAACTCATGATGCGTTTCTCAGAATTGCCAGATCTCAAGAAGTTTCACAAACAGATAAGGTATAGACAGACAAGGACTAGAGGTGGATAGGACATGAGAAAATTGTTCAATGAAAAAGTAATGGAGAATACAGGAATGAGAAAGAGGCTGTGGGTATTGGAAGGTGACTGTCTTTAAAAAAAGTTCAAACCACAAACCCCAGCACTTGACCTGTCCTTAGACACACCAAAAGGGAAAGGGAAAACTGACCTATCAGGTCAGTTGCCATTATGTACTTCAATTATATATAGTGCATATTAGAGCTGTGAACTAAGTGATCTCTTAATGACCACATACTTTTTTGTTAGTGCTTTAAAATATTTTCAGATTTTGGCCCCATTTCAGGTCAGACATTCATGAAGTCCAGCAGAAGTTAAGACTGCATTACCCAAACTTAGTCATCCACATGTGGGGCATGGTCTCTAAACTAGTAACTTGTCATCTTCTATACGTATGAGATAAAAGGCATGTCCCTGGCAGATTAACCATGATTCATATGGCTTCCTGAAATAGATGGGAACCCCACTCTGGAGGTGCTGGGAACTTCCAGGGACTAGAATAAGTCCACAGAAATACTATAGATTAGATTCCTAAATTTCAAGATCATAAATCTCTTTAAAATCACCTATGGGGCATTCTTGCACTCTATACACACTGCAGAGACTGGCTGTGATTAAGAAAAACATTGCACAAAACAGTGTGAAAAGCAAATCTTGTCCTTCTTGATGTTCCTTCCAGAGTACCAATCATCCAACCTAGCCTGGCTGATACAGGAACCAGTTTTTTACTTCCCCATGTCTTTCCCAGCTTCAGTCTTAGCAGCAGGTCTCTCAATGTTGCTTCTGTCTCCTGACACTTGTGCCTTGCTGTGTACTGTTGGAAAGTTTTAACTGCCCCTAAGCACATGAAAGTAAAATACAATTGTGCTTGTGTATGTGTGTGCATTACTATTCCTCCAAGGATTGCAACGCTTTAATATTTTTGGATTAACTCATGATCAAACATTGATGAATCATGGTATTTTACTGAAAAGCACAATCCTTAAGTCAACCACCTAATCTAAGAGAAGAAATTAAACTCTAAACCAACATAAACACATTACGAGTCATTAGTGTAATTAAAAAGGAATGTATAATTAAAACATTTGTGTATTTTAGCTCAAATTCATCTGCGGTCGGAAATTTTAATGAACTGTTCATCAAAGAAATCTCTGGAGTCTGAGGATAAGTTTAGCATAACAAGAAATTGAATGTTTTCTTCTCTTCAGCATAGGAAGCTCTGTTCCCACTGGCTTCGAAAACCAAGCTGTCATTGGCTCAAGCAAACTAATAATGATTCTAAATGGTTATGATCTCTTCAATGTTTTAAACTGATGTTATCTTTTTTATCCCTTAAGAATCGTGTTTTTCATAATTACTTCTCTTTTGTCCTTTCCTTAAGACAAATGATTTTGTAATTAGTGATGAAGGAACCAGTGATCACTCCAAGACATCTGTCAAGTTGTCATGAAGTATCTGTCCCTGTAGCTATATTTAAACTTTCTGTTTAATAGCCTCTTGCTTTATTTCACCATTACATCTCTGCGGTATCATAAGCAGGATACCCTAATGATCAAGTTCTATAAAACACAGAGCAATTAGATTGTAAGACATATTGCTCCCATGAAAGTCCTTCCTTCTCATAACGTAACTCCCTCTTTTCCCTTCCTTCACCATCCCCCCAGCCCCACAAGTTCGCTTGCAGCATTCATTAGCTGTTATTAGACAAGATAACTGTGTCACAGCTAGCCTGATGTTTGGTCATATTTTTGTCTTTGAATACTTATTTCATTAGTCTTTTGAATAAGCCTGGTGGTCTGAATAACAGCCTCATGAGTAAAATACCATAACAATATGATTGGGGTTTAGAAGATCTGCACTACCCACTTAGATGCGCAATACTGTTTTTCTAGAGTGACCTTAAACTGTATAGTGATATTCTATTTTCTTTCCCACCCATCCCCAGGGCAGAGATTGTCCCATTTTGAGTGTGTCAAGGCCTCTGGGAACCCGTCCCTGGCAGAATTCTCCAAGGGATACAGAACTATACAGAGAGATTAATAATATTACTGTAATGTACATCAAGTCAAAGCAAGGATATTATTGTGTATTGTAATATTTATTTCACCCAGGGGTATATTTTCAAGTCTTGTATACCTTAACATAAATCAGCATCTTTTCCTCTTCCGCATTTTTAGACTCCAGGGTATTACTCTTTGTCTTAAAAATGGTACCTTTCCAGAAATTATTCTCTAATGAGGCAGGAGAAAAATGTCTTTGAATAAACCCAGATAAAAGAGAGACATACTGGAGCACAGAAATCTATTTTAAAATGAAAAAAATAAACAATAGTGTGTATACGTAGAGACACCAATCAGTGTCATACTAGATAGATAGATAGGTGGATACATAAATCAGCTGATCATTCAGGAAAGAAAACATTCTAAGTATATGGGCACTTCTATGCTGTAATGATAGGAGAGACAGGAAATTGTAGACAGAGAGTTGTTTTGCATGCTGTTCACCCAAAATGAACTGAACTTTCCAAAACATTTATTTTATCCTCTCTGTTCTCTCTGGGCCTCTGAATACCAAGCTAGAAAATATCTTATTTTACAGTTCTTCATTGTATACATTCAGAGTTAAGTTTTTCAGTGCCTCTCAGTGCTTCACCAATTCAGAATATGATATTAATGGAAATAAGGAAACAAATACTTATGATACTTATGATACACATGGAATAATTCATCCAACTTTTAATATTACATAGATGCTTTTACCTCTAAATAGATGATGCAAAGTAATGTGAGATGAAAGCATTGAGAAAATTTGCCATTGGATATTGTGACCTGGTCGAAGAAAGAGGCTGCACCTATTATTACAAGGACTATTTCAGCCAGGGAGTGGGATGGGGAATGAAGGTACATTTACCACACCTGTTTACTAGCTAACAAGATTGTGTGTGAAATGTGAGCAGAACTCCAGGTTGTCTTGTTTCACCACAATTTTTCTACTCCTTGCAGGCATTTTTAGGTGAAATCCTCTGGCCTGTTTCATGCATCAGATCAGGCAAGCTGAACAAAATGGTTCCTTCAGGCCTTGAATCCACAGGGCAAGTTTCAAAGTCACAAATGTAAATGAGGCACTCAACCCCCATTGATAGTCAAGGAGAACAGGGCACCTCTCTCCCCCCTTTGTGTCTTTGAAAATTTCCTGCTGTAATCTATGAAGTTTTCTCTATCACCAGCTTAATTTCCATAACCTTCAGCAATGAAATTCACAGACCCTCTGGGTGAATGAACTGTGTAAGCAATTTTTTCAACTTTATTTTCAAGCTCCCATGATGGATCCATTAGTTTCTTCCTGATGCTTGGTTTATTTACATAGAGATCAAACACAGGCATTATTGCAAAAAGAGAAAGGGGGTGGGAGAAGGGAGGGAGAGAATCCAGAGATAATCGAGACAAAAGCATCATGATGAAAGAGGCAAGCTCTTTGGAAACATGAGCTCTCATTTAGCCTCAACAAATCCTTTTGTCTTATCTGGGAAGGCATATATCCATGAATACACACATGCATATGCACACTTAGACACATATACAAAATGATGCTTATTAAAGTGCTTTATACAACTGATGCAATCAGTCACACAGAAAAAACTGTCAAAGTCAATATTTTCAAGATTTCTCCAGGGAATTCAGGCTGTGCAAGAGATGTATGTTTTTCATTAGGGTTTACACCAGCATTTGGTGTAATTAATCCTAATGTTTCAATCTTCACACAATAAGCTTATTCAGAAGAATAAAGTATTGCAGAGTAATGGAAAGAAAATCCCAAACAGAAGCCGTTCTTCACTATACACGAAGGCAGGATATAGGATTCTTTTTATGGTCGTATGCTCCACTTTCTTTTCCATATCTGAGAAATATCCTAAGGAGTCAAAGGTGTGGCAACTCTAGAATCTGTACAGGAGCATAGTCTGAGACACTCCCCATCCAAGGAACTGCAGTTTACATGGACAAATGGTGCATTGTAAGAGGGGTGGTAGGGTTACTAGCACTAGGCCACTGTGGAGAAAGATGGGACATCCACTATGGAAACAGGCACATGCTCTGTCTTTCAGAAGATGTCTGTCCTTTGGTCTCCACAGACAGCATAGACACATCACCTTCAGGCATATTTGCGGAGGTGATGCAGGTGTGTAGCCAGTGTAAATCACAAAACCCTTCTGGCATGGAGTCCATATCCTAGAGAGATTACAGTGAGCTGTAGGCTGCTGTGACTGTGCTGCTACCCCTACCTGAGCCAGCTGGCTTGAAGATAACCCAGTTACACCTCTTTAGAATTAACTTCCCTTCAGACTGAAGGACTGCTTTAGTCTATCAACCTTACAGGACATTTCCTCTCCAGAAGCACAACTCTGATGAAAAACTAAACTGTACAAAATTCGCAAATTTAAAATCTGGCATCAAGTTTGTAACCACTGATGTTTCTACACATTGACAGTGATGGAAAGACAATAATCAGTCACCTGATTAAATCCTGCTATCTGCAAGTTAATGCAGGTAATGACTTCAAGGACGGTCACAACACCTTCCCTTAATTCCTGCAAATATTCCCACAGACTCAAGGCTCCTGTTGCCTTTTCTTCAGTTTCCCGTTCAAAGGAAGAACAGGGACGTTTCCTGCTCCCTACATGCCCACTCTAATCTGAAAGGAACTCTGAGGTTGTTGTTCCTTCATGGCACAGGATGCATTTCTAAGTACAGATGTGGAAAGGGAAAACAAATATGGACAAGAAAGAAATTAAAAATGCAACATTTTATCTTTTATTGATTTACATACTTTAATTCATCATAGATTTGAGCGTAGAAAAGCTGAAGGCTTATACTTAAGACATTTATTTATTTACTGGTAAGAACCAAAGAATTATTTCCTTACAAACTCAACAGTTTCAGTAAAAAAAAAAAAAAGGAAAAAAAAGATAGCTAACTTTATATTTGTTGGTGTCTCTTAAGCTAAGAAATATTTTCTCTGTTGAACTTTGCTAAGTAAAAACAAACATTAAAATATAAGAATAAAAATAATTTTATTTTTGATTGGAACTGTGAATCATCTTGTCAGATCAAAATCTTTCATTCCAGGCTAAAAAAAATCCAAGAAAAAATGAGAGAGGAAAAAGAAAAAAAAAAATACCTTGTTGGTTTCTTGGCGTTTGCGTTAATTAGGGTCACTTTCATCATCTTTACATGCAGCTTTCGTGGTTTGGGTTTTTTGTTGAATTTTTTTCTTTTTCTTTTTCTTTTCTTCCTATTTCTCTGATATGAAAGAGACTGTAGTAATGCTTCAACCAATCCCCAAAGGTCTTTACAGATAATTTCCAGTTGCATTACTGATTTATTTTTGCTTTGACCAGATGGCTCCAAGTTCATGTGACTGTAAGGGAGTGCTTTTGATTACCCTATTTATCTCTCCCAGTGCTCAATTTAAGGGTCAAACCTTGTGTAACACATTTGCCAGATAAACTATTCCGTGCTTCTGCCTTTTGGACACCATACTTCTGACATATGCTCTGTGCTTCATTAAACACAAAAGTTATTAGGTTTAATAAATGTTTTTACAAACTCTGTTTGTAACAAAAAAATCTAAGTTTAAAATGTATTTATTTTATTCGCATGTGGCTAGTGGATTGCTTTGACTTTATCACCTGGAAAAATGGGTGAAATTGAAAGGCAGCATCCTGAATGAGACAGAGGAGGGGAAAGCAGAGAGAGGCAGAAGCTGGGATGTTTTTTTGTTCTTCTTTTTTTTTTTTCCCTTGATATAGGTTATAAATGAAAAGCCGAGCAGAATGTTTTTAATGAAACCAATAAAAATGCAAAGGAAGATTTAATGTTTAAAGTAACGATAAATCAAAAGTGACAACTGAAATGCAATATTGTACCATGAGATTGAGGAAATAAATTCATCCATAGGGCAGATGTGCCTGCTGTAAAAAAAAAAAAAAAGAAGAAGAAAAAGAAAAGAAGAGAGTGATATTGGGAAAAAAAAGACAAAAAGAAAAAAAATTTTGAAAAGATTTCATCATCACTGTAACAAACTAAGTCTTATAAAATCAAAATAAACTAAAAGTGTAGAACTCTTAGTTCAATAGAATTATCTCTGACACATTCATGTGGAACTACTCAGATGTACATTCACATATAAGTGTATATATATATGTATATATATATATGAATAACAATGTAAAGGAGCTGAAGTTCAAAACATTTAAGAACAAAAAAGCTCATAAACATATTCCTAACTTATTTTTAGTGTTTTTATGGATAGTAGCATGAATAATTACACAAGACAAATAGTGGCTCTGTACCACTACCTCAGCTGAAACCTTCAAAATGAGAATTAATTACTTGGAGGAAAGACTGTCTTGTAATAGCATTGCCTGGGACTAGGACCCCTGTGATCTGAATCCCAGCTCTGTCATAATCATGCTGTGTGACCTTGCAGGATCTGCTCTGGCCTAGATTTTTCCTAGCTAAATTTAGGCAATTAACTGAGGTGCCTAAGTTGGGAACTAAGCAGAGGTGGCTTTCTTTCTAGTCATTGGGTGGAAAGAGGTAACTTCCATAATTAATTCAGATTTTATATGGACTAAATTGTACTTTCAGAGCTGCCTATATTTTCTAATGATTAGGGAAGAATTCTAGAGGTGACACATACTGAAACTGGCAAAAATTATTTCTGGTCTTCGGGCTCAATCCTAAAAAAATTATTCAGGCTGAACTGGACTTTGTTGAAAGAAATAAAATAATTTGGAGGAGTTGGAAAGGAGTCTGATGCCTTTCAGTGTGAGTTGCCCCTCACCTAACTTCTTTTATTTAAAGTAGGAATAGTGATGAGGTGATTTGCACTCAGGGTTAAAAACTGATTTTCCTCAATATGCAGTACAAGCCTTTGCAAATGCTGATTGTCATGGTGCATCTCTGAAAAGTATATTTCACCACTGATAAACTCCCATATAGAGTTCTAGTCCTTTTCACAAAACGGATTGCAAGGTGTGTTGTTTTCCTCCAAGGACATAGAAGAAATTGAGAGAAGCTCAGACAAGGGGTTTTGCTTTTACCATCCTTGAGTTCTGACAAAAAAACCTCTCACCTGGACTTTGACCTTCCTCTAGGGAAGATTAAGCCTCATAGAAAGAAAAAAATTCCTGCTTCCAGACCCCTCTAATGTGAAAAAAGTGTTGGGAAGGAGGTCTGGAGACAACTGCTAGACACACTGAATTGTGATTGTCTGTCTCTATTTGTACACGTGTATGTGAAGGTTCCACAAGAGCAAAAGTTTGCTATGGATCATGAGGAAATCAATGACTGATAAACAGAAAAAAAAAAAAGAGAGGGAGAAAAGAGAGAGAAAGAAAGAGAGAAAGAAAGAGAGAGAAAGAGAGAGAAGAGGAAAGAGGAAAAAAGGAAAGAGAAAGGAAAAAGAGAGAGAAAGAGAGAAAGAAAGAAAAGAAAGAAATAAAGGAAGAAAGGAAGAAAGAAAAAGAAAGAAAAAGAAAGAAAAAAGAAAAAGAAAGAAAGAAAGAAAGAAAGAAAGAAAGAAAGAAAGAAAGAAAGAAAGAAAGGAAGAAAGAAAGAAAAAAGAAAGAAAGAAAAAAGAAAGAAAGAAAAAAGAAAGAAAGAAAGAAAAAGAAAGAAAGAAAGAAAGAAAAAAGAAAGAAAGAAAGAAAGGAAAGGAAGGAAGAAAGGAAGAAAGAAAAGAAAGGAAGGAAGGAAGGAAGGAAAGGAAGGAAGAAAGGAAGGAAGGAAGAAAGGAAGGAAGGAAAGAAAGGAAGGAAGGAAGGAAGGAAAGGAAGGAAGAAAGGAAGGAAGGAAGAAAGGAAGGAAGGAATTCGGAAGGAAGGAAGGAAGGAAGGAAGGAAGGAAGGAAGGAAGGAAGGAAGGAAGGAAGGAAGGAAGGAAGGAATTCGGAAAGAAGGAAGGAAGGAATTCGGAAGGAAGGAAGGAAGGAAGGAAACATTGGTTATACCTGGCCTTTTACTTTTTTAAATTACCTTGTACTCCTTTTCAATTTTCACTTCAGAACTGCTCTCCTCTCTTTATTCCTCTCTCTCTCTTTTCCCCCCTTCATTATTTTAATGGCTACATCCTTGCTCTGATGTGTCAATGGTTGTGGAAAATCCTGTGAAGCAAGGGCTTAATGAAATGGCAGCTGGAACAGAGGAGTAAAGTTCCTTTGGAGCAGCTTCAAATGGGAGAGAGGGAGCAGTGTTAGTGAACAGAACAATGGTGCAGGGATGCTCATACACAGGCCAGGCACATCCAGCTGGCTGTTTAGACTCAGCACCCTAATGAGGCATGAAGCAAAATGGGTAACTACATGGTAGAGGAGAAGAATCAAAAGAAATATACAAAAAAAAAAAAAAAAAAAAACCAACCCAAAAACAAAAAACAAAACCAAAAACACCAAACCAAAACCCACAGCATTCCTATATATAATAACAAAATATTTAGTTATTTAAAAAGCAACCAAAACCCCCCTACTTTTCTGTTATAACACACGTGCTAATTTTTTGAACAAAGTCTCCTAAACCCTAAATTTAGTTTCCCTTCCCTTCCCTTCCCTTCCCTTCCCTTCCCTTCCTTCCCTTCCCTTCCTTCCCTTCCCTTCCCCCTTCCCTTCCCTTCCCTTCCCTTCCTTCCCTTCCTTCCCTTCCCTTCCCTTCCCTTCCCTTCCCTTCCCTTCCCTTCCCTTCCCTTCCCTTCCCTTCCCTTCCCTTCCTTCCCTTCCCTTCCTTCCCTCTCCCTTCCCTTCCCTTCCCTTCCCTTCCCATTTTATAGTACTTCCCCAATTAATTTTCATTCATCTTTTTCAGGGGTCTTTTTCTTGTCATATAATTGTTATAGTTCTTATTTCTGTTGGGTTTATTGTTTAAATTAAAGTTGTGACCATATTAGTGAATGAAGACAAACCCCAAACTGTACAAATAACAGAGATATCAATAGTCTGAGCTATATTAAGAAAAAAAGATGATACACATGCACCAAAAGCACTTATTTCAGTCCAGCTGTGAAGATGTCACTAAAAAAAGACAGAAGCGGGGTTACTGTTATGCAACTAGACAGAAACCTCATCCTTCCACAATGCTGAAGGCAATGTTTCCAATCACAGAGCATCAGCCTGTGCTGAATCTCATACCTACAACTCAAAAGCTTTGATCCCTACACCTGAGTTAACTCTGCTAAGAAGAAACAATAGCAGACTATAATCTTCAAAGTGGAGTAGTCATAGTCATTAAAATGTGGTCCTGACCTGCATCTTACAGAGCCACTCAGTGTGGAGAAATATTTCTGTGATATTTTCAAACCTCCATAAAAAATTTATATTTCAAGGTTTATTAACAATGTATCCAGAAATCTCAAAGGTTTCAGCTACATTACATCTATAAATGATCTGGAGAGCCAATTAAATGCAGTTATTGTAAAAATATTACAATATTGTAGAAAAGCTACAGTCCTGACATACCGATCTGACTGGTCTAAAATCTGAAACGACACAGTTAAGATCCAAACAGAACACAGATATTGTATGTGTTGTTTACAAAACTGTGTTGTAGAGCAATTAACTTATTCCATGAATACTTGGCAATCCCTTTAATTAAGGGCTACAGGCAGGGAACCTTTATAGCAGCCTGTTTTACACTACAAGGTCTGGACTTTAAAAACTTTCTATCATCAAGTTTAACAGCAGACTTGAGTTATCAAGATTAATCTCTTGTTTCAAGTTCAATTAAGAACAAGCATAAGCTTGTCTTCAGACTTATTTACTCCTAATATTGTCATTGCCTGAACATATGCCTCGGCACAGACCAAGCTATCTCCCCAGTGGTGGCAGGGCACAGACCTGCCTAGTGATCTATCTGGCATTCTGGTGAGCATGGACTAAGTCAGAGACCCATCTGAAATGCATATCTCCAGGTTTGCTTTTTCTGTGCGCAGCAAAGATATCCTACAATGGAGTTACTCACTTCCCTTTTTATGTCTACAAAGTAGACCAATAATGTAATTTAGCTTCATGGTTAACAGAGAAAAGAGACTGACCCTTCTAGTTTGCTGTTGATCAGAACTATATAAACATCTAACGGATGGGTGTGGTGTATAAATCTTATTTCCGTTCATTACCTTTCATGGGAACAAAGGATAACTAACTCAAATGTCTGTGCTGTAAGTGTACTTAATTTGAACCTCATGAGCCTTATGCCATTTCTTATAGGGTTTGTCTTTCCTCTTCTGTCTTCTCAAAAGTTTAGCCCCAGCCCTAAGAAGAAGAGGTCTGTTTACCTCCATTTCTTTTGGGGGCCAAGAAGTTTAGCTGCTCACTGTTACTCTCTTGCGTCTTGCTGGGAGGTGTCATTTCTTTTATGGATGCAGGTAATATCTGGAATTGAAATTTACTTGAAGGTTACTTCTCTTTATTTCTTTCCCCCATCCCTCCCTCCCAGCCTTACTTTTCTTGCCTTCCTTTCATGGACAAAGGTAAGCGTGAATTTATCCTTGTCATGCGTGACAACATTTCATTTTTTACTCTGCGGGTGGTAAGGATGGAGGTTGAAATGATGATGCAGCTTCTCTTCACCTCAGTCAGGAACAGGCTGCCTGCAATCCACACATTCAACATTTCTTCATACTTTTTTTCTGAGCAAGTTCTGTATTATGAGGAAGAACCAAAGCAACAACAAAAAGTACATATTCTTTCTACTCCAGTGGCTCTAAAAAGTCTTCATGGAGATCTTTTTGTGCTGGACTATTCACACATGGTTAAAGTATATATAGATATCAGTTACAGTAGTAAACAGGATTTATTTACATATAGAGTGCATACAAAAAGATAGGTAAGGACTGTTAAGTGATATAAAGAAGAGAAATCGTATTTAAGAACCTGCAACAATTTTTTTCTGATTTAGATGGCTTCTATCAATTTCATAAACTGAAAGACAAAGCTATGATCAGGATTCTGGTGGTTTGAAACCTTTTAGTCTTTGACATGTAGAGATTCTCTGGCAGCTTTTCTTCATGCACACAAGAGGAATGATAGTCTAAACTGGAAACCAGCTGTAGGACCAAAATGCCTGTAATACATTTTATAGATTCTACTCTTCTTGTAAAAATGATGATAAAAAGAGAATTTTCACAATTTTCCAGACAGGGAGCTGAGATAATCATGAACTTTAGGGCTGCATTCATTGTAGCTGCTTTACTTGGAAGCCTGTGGTCTAAGTTGTCTCCCAGAAATGCTTGTCTCTTTCTACTGACAATTTCAGGAACGTAAGACAACTGTGATTCCTGTGTCAGCATTTTATTATAGTATAGTATATGAAAACTAAGGAAAATAAACTAGTTTGTACTGAGATTTATGCAGAGTTTGAATTAGAGACAGGAATTTAATTGGGATTTGAGCCACAAGAACAACCTTCCTTCCTGTTTCCATGCTGCAAAATACAATTATGATAATTAAAAAAAAAAAATCCAAAACCTACAGGAGATAAAAACAACTAACTCTCTGTCTTAGTCTTCCAATTTAAAAGCCAGAATGGAAAAGGAAAGGGCTGGTTTCTTATAACTCTAGTCCTTTGGCATCCTAAAGTATTAAATAGTAGGGGCAATGGGTGTTTGTGCCAGTTTGCTTTGCTGCCAGAAAAGGGAATTCTGGCACATTCTGCTAGCTTAAACATAGTGTCAGTTGATTGTTTAGAGCTCTTCCATGCCTTGAGTGAAAAGCTACTATGATATCTTTCCATCTGTTTCACTGCAAAGCAAAGTGACGCCATAACTGAAAAACACACAGCTCTTCTATTTCTGCAGAGAAAAGAAATAATTAACTGCTCCTGAGAACATGCAGACTAGTTACTTTTCCATGTTGGCTTGCAGAACTTCTAAGGGACAAATGTAAACTCAAGATCCTATTCCATGTCCAAACCCTTGCTTATTGAGGAGAAAGATCAGCAGCGTTTAAAATCCTGACTTTAACAATCTCAGAAGGTCTTACAAACCCCTGTAGACCTGTTATCTTCAAGACTCCATGTATCTCGGTTAACCTTGGTCTGTAAATTAAGGATAATTACCTCCTGCTATTCAGACTTCTCATGTCTGCAGATGTCTGGAACCTGAGACTGACACATGCAAAGGTGTTGTAAGGCCAAATTAAAAGATATAGGCACGTGGCAAACAGCATGAGGAGGGAGGAGGCAGAGCAATGGAAGTGAAAAATCATAAAACACATCATATGGCAAACAAGAGAGGAAGTCTGTCATTATTACTTTAGAAGTATAGGATTATAAGACACATCATTATTAAAGCTTTCTGTAGCTGTTTATAAACCTGTTGTAGTTAATCTGAGTTTTTTCTCACCAAAAAAAATTCAGCCATTCAGTGTTTCCTGTGTACCATGAGGGAGACTGGAGAGGTTGGATTTGTGAAATGAGTTTGGAACAATATACACCTAAAATATACATTTAAAAGGCTGTGAAACAGTTAATGTACAGAAGAATTATGAGTAAAATGTTCTGCAGCATATCACCTTTCCATTGATCCACCCTACCCCTGTCTTTTTCTGTCATATTTATTAAAAGAAGAATTAATCTCTGCAATTGAAAGGCAGGTCTGAGTTCTCCTTCACTGTTAACCTTTTACAGCAGAGCAGAGGGAGGAAGTTGAGTCTTAAAATGGGCTGAAGCCTGAACATTATCAGACATTGCTTCTTTACTTTTGCTGTCATCTTCATAGAGTCATTAAGGCTGGAAAAGACCTCTGAGATCATCAAGGCTAGCACTGCCAAGTCTACCACTAAGCCATGTTCCTAGGTGTCATATCTACGTGTCTTTTATACACTTCCAAGGATGGTGATCCTACCACATCCCTAGACAGCCTGTTCCAATGCCTTACCACCCTTTCAGTGAAGAAATTTTTACTAATATCCAATCTAAACATCCCTGGCCCAAACTGAAGCCATTTCCTCTCACCCCATCATTTGTTACTCAGCAGAAGAGACCAGTCCCCACCTGGCTACAACCTCTTATCAGGGAGTTGTAGAGAGCGAGAAGACCTCTCCTGAGCCTGCGTTTCTCCAGGATGAGGCCCCCAGCTCCCTCAGCCGCTCCTCATCGGACTTGTGCTCCAGACCCTTTCCCAGCTCTGTTGCCCTTCCCTGGACATGGTCCAGCACCTCTGTGTCTTTCTAGTCATGTGAGGCCCAGGAGGTGCGGCCTGACCAGTGCCCAGCACAGGGGGCTGATCACTGCCCCAGTCCTGCTGGTCACACTATGGCTGACACAAGCCAGGATATCACTGGTCTTGTTGACCACCTGGGCACATCTGTTCTCATGTCCAGCCTCTGCATGCCAAGGTCCTTTTCTACTGGGAAGCTTTCCAGGTACTGTCCCAAGCCTGAAACGCTGCCTGGGGTTATTCTGACCCAAGGGCAGGACCCAGCACTTGGCCTGGTTGAACCTCACACAATTGGCCTTGGCCCATGGATCCGGCCTTTCCAGGTCCCTCTGCAGAGCCTTCCTGCCCTCCAGCAGATCCACACTCACACCCAGCTTGGTGGCTCTGCAAACTGACTGAGGGTGCACTCCATCCCCTTTTCCAGATCTTCAATAAAGACAAACTGGCCCCAGTACTGAGCTCTGGAGAACACCACTGGTGACTGTCCACCAGCTGGGTGCAACTCATTTCACCAGCACTCACTGGGCCTGGCCATCCAGCCTGTTTGTTACCCAACATCCATGGCATGCAAAAACTGAGCTGAATATGTAAAAATAAAGGTGTGGGATTTAATGTGATGTTCAGTTCAAGCTCCAGAACACTGGGAATGGTCAGAGGAAGATTTTACTTCTTATTCCCATTTCCTCTAAGCTCATAAAACTTGAATACCTTTTCTGTGTCTGAGAGGGATTTCACTGGCAGCACGTTAGACATTTGCTGTACACTTAGCTGTGCACTTCTTGGACTGCCACTAATATTTAATTTATGCCCTCAAAACACTGATGACATGAAACTAAGAATAGATCATTCATATGAAGAAGCTGTATGTCACATGTTAGATGAAATTGTCCAAAGAATTAAGAAAATATCCCGTCTAATAAAATCTTAGAACATTAAAAAAAAAAAAAAAAGACCTCAACCAAACCAATTAATCAAAACACATACACACCTGCAAAACCCACTTCAAAGTCTCAAAGTGTATATTTCTGAAATATCGTTGCAAACATTTCAATAGAATTTTCATATTGCATTTTGGTCAAGACTTAGGTTTTTCCCTATTCTCCTGTGTAACTCTCAAAGCCAATCTTTTAATAGAATTATAAAATTATTTGGTTTGGATGGGACCCTAAAGATCGTCTAGTCCAAATACCTGACCATGGGCAGGGACATCTTTTATAAGATTGGTTGATGTCATAAACTGACATCAACTGACATCAAACAAATTACCTCTCTATTAAATTCCCAGAGTGAAGTAACCTGAAATGTGAAATATGCTTTAGATACTACTCTGTCAGTCTCACCAAGACCTTGGATAGGAGTTCAGGATCTGACCCTGCATCCTTGGGCTTATATGACTCAAAATCTACAACAAACATGTGCATGGAACAGATTACAAAAAATACACAGTACTGGCCAATATATAATGCACAAGATGTGTTCTATATTAGAACTGTAGACAGGTTGATGGTAGTGAGCTTTGTTTGCTTGTTTTTCACAAATATTTTTAACGTTTTACTATTTAAATATCAAATATAAGAAAAATCCCTACCAAAAAAAAATGAGGTTGTAAAAGGCGTAAGTCAAGGAGTTATAAGTAATAAAATTCCTCAATTTAGGATGCCATTATTGAATGGTTAATTAATGTAAATTTTGCTGTTTTATATGACCAGTGTTGGTTTTTTTTTTTTTTTTACATACAGTCTTTGCTTATTCAGTTATCATTACTTTCTACTTTAGCAACACAGGAGAAGAGACAGGCATCAACCTCCTCTAAAAGTAAAGAAAGCAAGACTTCTGTACCTGTAGAGACTGTATAGTATAATTTATAATTTTATGCATAAATTTACTGATGTCTTCATTGAAAAGGGCTGTTCTCCACCACCCCCCCCTCAATAGAAGGCACCTCTGAAACCTCACTGCTCTAGCAATTTACAATCTTCTTCATTTTCTTTTTAGCTTGAATTCGTTCCTAGTCAACCCACTCTATTTATTCTTGTGCCAACACTAGTGTTAGGTTAAATAGCTCATGTCTCTCCTTGGTGAGTTCTCCCTTCATTTATTTATAGACAACCATCATATCCTTCTAAGTCTTCATTTTTCTTGGGTAAACAAACCTTGTTTTCTCATATCCTCTCTGCTGACAGGCTTTCTGTCATTTCGATCACCCTAATAGACCTGTTCCACTCTTGGGCCAACTTCAGTTCATTTTCCTTTATAAGTGCTGTCTTTTACATTCGTTAATTAATCTTTCAGCCCTGGATAAGCCAGCTTACTCACATCCTTATTTTTTCGGTCCACCTCTACCTATTGTCATTATTCTTCTCACACCCTTACCCCTATACTAGGGAGATAGATTCTTGACTTTTTCAGACCAGATAGCTTGAGGAAATTCCAGAGGTGTGCCTCATTCAACATCCTGATCTCTTCAGTGCAGCTAGCTTCCCTTCATTTGTCAGAAACTATCCGGTAGAAATTGAGATCCTTAACAACCTTGGTTTATTTAGGTTCTGATTTAACTTTAGTTGAATCAGCTTGCATTCACATGATTCAAGCTTTAATTTTTTTTCACCACCACATTTATAATACTATGATTTAATATAAATTAAATATCTTTATAATTTTTCCAAAGAGATAAAACAAGGAAAACTTCAGGACAGTCTCTATATGATGTCTCCAAGGAGAACAAAGATAAATTGTATTATCCTGATGACATGACAATAGAAATCATTATGAAAAAGCATTTCTCAACCAGAGTTACACATGGTGAACCCAATCAGTAGTGCCAGTTTTTCCAAAGATGTTGGTAAATTATTTTTATAATTTAAAGATTGTTACAAAATGCAAACAGTGGCTAAAAAAGTTAACTAGGAATTAATTAATTTACTGTGATATTTATTGGCAAACAAAGAATGTGGTTTTGATCCCTGGGGTTTGAAGTATCCAGAGTTTCCTACAAAAAAGTGAACTGTAGGATCAATCTGCCTGGCAACAAAAGAGCTCAGCACTTGCCAGAGCTGGTTATAGCTTCCCAAATGAAATATTTCATGTCTAATATAAAAATGGAATGATTCCATTCTCTGCTATCCTTTGTTCCCCACTGCCATGTTCCAAGGTCCAAATGTAAAGTGACTCCAGGAACTTACTGTATTTATGCTTCTAGATTCCATGCCACGCTTAAATACTTAGGTGCAACATGCACAGACACAAGGAACTGAAATAGTAAGAAGCACATTGTCTAAATAGTTATGGGCTTGACTTTCAAAATGAAACATCTGGGACTCTTTGGGGTTTTTGTTGGTTTTTTTTTTCTCTTTGACACTACTTTTCAAAAAGAAAAAGAACAAAAAAAAAAAAAACAAACCAAGAATTAAAAGCTCAGATACTCTTCTGTTTAAATATAAATGCTGACTTTCCAAAGAAAGAGAAAAAGCAAGAAAGAGTGAGGGGCATTGACACCCTCAGGGAAAATTTCATCTCAAGAGAACTGACCTTTCAGAGAAAGCAAATTAAATTATCTTTCTCATCTTTTACTAGCGCTGTGACATCATTAAAATTCACGTTATATACCAGCATGCTTTCTTTTGTATTCATAACCTTAAAGTAAAATTAATCAGTTGTCACATAGAGTTAACATATTTGTTAATGGTGCCCAAGCCCCAATATGCATTGTCTCAAGATGACTAAACTTACTGTGAAATAACACAAATATTGCAGGGCAAAGTCTTCCTCACATTACATCAATCCTTGGAAAATCAATCCAGAACATGAAAGAGTCCCTGCATGATGAAAAAACAGTAGCTGTGTTAAAAAGTGTTTAATAAATAGGGTCCCTTGAGTAGTGAGGCACTACCACTTGTGTAATACTAGGAGGAAAGGAAGGGTGAGAAAAGTAACCTCTGGAGACCTGCTACCACTTTTACCAGGGGACCTTCTATCTCTCTTCTTGGCTCATTGAATGCCCGGTTCCACCAGCTGTTACTGCAATATTTGTTATGGACCATCTCTGTAACCCCTTTATTTGGGAGCTCAGTTTAGATGTTGGATTTCCAAAAGAATAGGATGCTGGAGTTGGTGAAACAACCCCAGTGCCTCAGGTTCTCAGGCTGTTCATGCAGCCAATGGGATGAACTGAACACCATGACTAAAACTGAGAAAGTCTCTTTGTAAATTCAGGGGGAATAACTCAACAGGAGTAGGAACAAGAAAAGAAAAACCTATTCCTTTTCAGTATAAATCCTAAAACTAGGAATTACAGTTGTTCCCTTTTCCACTCTGTTCAAAACAAAACAAAATAAACAAAACAAAAAAAAAAAAAAGGAGAAAAGAATAAAATGTTTCTTTTGGTTGGTTGGTTTGGATATATACGTATATGTGACAAAAATTTAAAGGTAGAAAGTCAGACAGGCAGATGAAAAGACCATACTATGTGTTTCAGGGAGGATTCTGCTACTGTGCATGAGCAATACAGTCTGCACATTTTGTGAAAATTATTTTATATATCCATATAGCACCTTAGTAAAAACATAATAACACCTTAGAGTCAAAGTATATCACCATGGAAAAGGAATAGAAAGGAGACCTTAAAAGTTTTCCCCAGAGTAATAAAACATGTCATTGAAGAGCTCAGAAGTGGGTTTATATACCCACATGTCCATATGCCTTTCTTTATAACACAGCAAATAAGAAAGTAATCCTTACAATACAGACTTGACTTCTTCCCGAGCAAGATATTTGTTTTTGTAGAACAGTCTAGGCCCATTCACATTTAATTTTTTTTTCTTTTGCTATAAAATAAGAGATAATATATAGTATATGTCCTATTGAATTTACATCCTTTTTTTTTTTTTTTAATGATTTCAAAGATTACATTCTTCAATTTTTGCTGTATGGACTGTATTGAGGTCAGATCTTTTCCCTTTATGTATTTGCAAAAATCCTTTAACTTCAATAGGAACAAAGAGTTTACTGTGTGAAAAAAATAATTTCAAATCCTTGTACAGCATGAGAAGCTGTTCAAAACCAGGACTATTCTGAAGGTATTTCACTTGAGAAAGAGAACATGGTTTTTGGTATGTTCTGTACATCCTTTGAAAATCAAGGTATTTGAAAGTGTCACAAAAAATCCACTTCCTCAAATCACCTCTCTGTAATCACCGCTATTGATTCAAAATAACCTCTAAAAACTGGGGTACAGGAACAAAGCTGAGGAAGAAGGATGAGACTGATAAGCTAGTCAGGCTATATTCAGTTCCAAGAAAAAGAGAAATCATACAATATTTAGCAATTTGTAAAAGCCTGGCATTCATGGAAGTGTTATACAACCACCTGAGTGGATTTGCCAGGAACAGTTCATTTGCTTCCCACCAGTACTAGTTCATTGAGTTCTGTAGGAAGAGGAATACCAGGAAAGAATGAATAGTTGACAAGTACAAGTACAGTTCAGATATCACTACTTGTGTTCATTGCATGATGCCTCTTGTCCTGCCCCTGTGTACTGCTGAGAAGAGTCTGCCTTGTTCACCCTTTCAGATCAGATATTTATACCTACAGGTAAGATCCCCCATGACACTTCTCCAGGATGAACAGTCCCAGCTGTCTCAACCTCTCTTGATATGACCGATGTTTCAGTCCTCCCTTTGTATCTGTGGCACTTCACTGGACCCTGTCTAATAATTCCAATCCTTTCCTTGCTGGGTAGCCCAGTTCTGGGTACTGAAATCCAGGAGTACCCCACCAGTTCTGACAGAAGGGAGGATTATCTCTCTGTTCTGCTTTCAAGGCTCTGTTTAACGCAGCTCAGGTGGATCTTGCCCTTTGCTCCAAGGTGTGCTGCTGGCTAATGGTTACCTTGGTGCCACCATGACCATCAGAGCTTTCTCTGCTGGTTATTCCCCAGATTGTATTGTTACATGGGGTTACTCCTTCCCAGGGGTAGGGAGAAATGGTCAGCCAAGAAGAATCAGTGCATTGAAGTAGGCACAGTCAGCTACATCAGTATTGCATAGGAAACAATGAAATATGTGATTTTCCCAATCATAATAAAGGGAACAGTCAATTGAAAAAAAAATAAAGAAATAAAAGGGGAAAAGTCCATATTATTATATGGACATTACATATGGAAAAGAATATTGCAAAGAAGACAGATAAACTCAACCCTCAACCTTACAATTTAGTGTTGCTATGTTACGATATCCATTGTTTTCAATTTTACTTTTTTTCAAATGAATGAGTTGAAATGAGTGCTTTGTCTGTGTACAGACGATAGAGAGGGGCAATGGAATTGACCTCAAGTTAAAAATGGAATAAGGAAGAGGATAATTTGTTCTCTGTACAAGGTAAGGATTGGGCTTAAAAGCTCAGCAAGAAGATTCACTCTAGAAATCACAAAAGCCTTTCCAATGTAAAGGGAAGTGAAGCACTGAAATCAGCTGCTGGGAAAGATGTGGAGATATCATCACTGAATGCTTTAAGAATTATTTGAACAGCATCCTGTTAAAAATGATGAAGGCAGATCTGATCGGACCACAAGACAGACAGATGAGTTAGATGGTATCTTGTGATCCTGTACAGCCACATTTTGATATGATTCTAAGATTATATTACATGTGAAAACACATGTCCTTAAAGATAAGAACAGGTGTGACATTTCCCAGGCTCAAGATTATACTATCAAAAAAATAGGGAATATTGGAGGAGAAGTAATCTGAAATCTTAGATGGATAGTCTTCCACATCTACAATCCTGTAAACATTTGCTTATTTGAATCAATCTCACATCACTGAAATCAAATTATTTAAATTATTCAAGATCTAAATGTGCTAAAATCCATGTGGGTCCTGTTTGCAGTTAGTTTATGCCTATTAGGCGCTCCAGCCAGCAATAAAGAAGAAAGCATCTGGGTACTTGCCAGCTAGAGAATGGCATTGTGTTCACACATCAAAAGCAATAGAAATAAGGCTTCATGTTTATGTGTTCACGTTTGCATGACAAGACCTTTTTTCTCCCTTTTTATTTAGAGCTGAAGCTCTGAAGATTCCTTTGAAAAGAAAGGAATAAAGGATTCCTAAGATAAAAAATATTGATGATTAATTTAACCCCTTAAGCTAAAAGTAATCATGTCTAGATCAACCTCTATTGAATCTTGAGCTGCATGTATCTTAACAGAACCTATGAAGAAAAGGGGTACAAACCCCAGCTATCCAGTGAGACCTTTGTTCTCATGTATGATGTACTGGCAAAAGCCAGGCTTACACTGAAAAAGGTTTTGAATAATAGTAATGAACATATCTTCCTGTTATGCTTTTTTACTCAGTAAATTTATATTTTAGGATACCAAGAAAGTGAATTTGCTATTGATTTATTTATCATCCTGTCTGTCTTCTCTCTCTCATCCACAAGCCTGCCCAATATACTGATGTTTACCACTCCAGTTCTCATTTTATTCTTAGGGAAGATACTCTGGTTTTATGTAAACTGGCTCAGCATGGCAGGTGTGTGATTTTAAACATGTGAATCGTCGTAACACAGTAATCAGTACTATTCTAACACCTCTACACTATTTTTTTTTTTTTTTTGTAAATGTGATCAAGATCCTTGTTTCTGGGCCCTTTCAAGAAATTGTCAATCTTTCAGGGAAAAAAAAACCAAACAAACAAAACAAAAAACAACACAACCTCCCCTCAGCAAATTAAGAGAGACAGGTTTCTGCCCCACAGCCTGTCCTTGCTCTGAAAAATCCTCTTTAGTACAAATACATACAACAATACACATACATTAGATGCTGTTGTTTGTGTAGTTTGCTTTGCACTCCAGGCACATAAAAGTTCAAGGGACCCACCTATCTTCTGATATTTGATGGAAACCCACAGGTTGTAGAAATCTTAGATAGGTCTGGAAGCTCACCATTGCACCTGTGAAGGTCTCCTGCTGCCAGGGTGGGAGTTTACTCCCATGGGTTCCCAAAAAGAACCAGAACCATGTCACACTATTGCCCAGAGCACAAAGATAAATTCTCCCAGTGCAGGGAGTGCTGTTATTGTGATTCACAGTGGGGAAATGCTACTGCCCTTTGCTTTTAAGAGATCTGTCATAAAGAGAGCTCCGGTCTTGACAAAGTTCCTAGTTTTGACATTGATAAGAAAAATTATAATCATGATAATTGCAAAATTACAGTAATGATAACAATAACAGCAGTAAGAACAGCAGTGGTGATTTACTGTGGTGATTTATCTCTGATGATGAGGGTAATAATAATAAGAGCTAGTTCTCTGTGAAAAATTCTGTACAAAATGCATGCTTCACAACTGCATCTTTTGTTAGGCTTGAAAATCTACTGCCCGTACCCCACCCAAATATGGTTTTACAGTGTATATTGACTGCACTGAATAAAAGTGAAAAATAAATAAACATGTTTGAACTCACACTTATATGAAATTTAACTGGCCTTCTCGCCCTGTGTTCTTGATAGGTATGCAAAAACCATGACAGTGTTAATGGAATGTTAACATATTCTTAAAATGCTGAGAGAGTTGCCTTTGAAGTGATTTGAAATTAAAAAAAAAAAAAAAAAAAGGGGGGGGGATGATGACTGGAAGGAAAAGAAAGCGAACAGAGTGGGGAAGGAAAGAGAGAGAGAAAAAGAAATATGTGTGGAGAGAAGTGGTTTGATTGTAGGGTTTCAGATATTCCCTAAGGGGAAGGACAGAAGGACTACGAAACAGCTCTTTCCCTTTATCATGCAAGCAATTACTGGCAATTTGTTCTGGCCAGTAAAACTTCTGATATTATCATGGTTGCTGAGTAATTTATCATCAAAGTTTAATGTGAAAACAGGTGACTGTGTAATCACCAATCTAGGAACAGAAATAGAATCGTTATTATTTCTGCCTGAAGAGAGGGGTTCTTTTTTTTCCTTTTTTTTTTTTCCTTTCTGTCAATTGACTTAACGGCCAAAAGGCTGTTCATCACATCACCATGAATTATAAAACCTCTATTAAATATTCATAAAAGTTTTGAAATGAATGTGTGATAGAGATGAAAGCCAGGCTAATTTAAATACCTACCAGACCTGTCTTAATTACAGAGGTAAAATGAGATATAAAAATTATAGCAGCAAGGAATGGAAAAAAAAAGTTGAAACAGTTAATTCCATACATTATATGCATCTTCTTTTTAACCAGGTATGTGTAATTTGTACACAAGCTGAAATGTACAGGTCTATTGAAATAAATCACTTTTTAAGGTCCATGTTTTTATACTAATGGGATATTTTTGGGTCTGTGGGAAGTGACACTTAAATGCAAACTTGTTTCTTGGTATACATTTCTGTATGTGTGGGCATGCGTAAGGAAATTGTTCAATTAACTTTAAAATGATAAAAACAAAATCATGATGGGTGTCTGCAAGTGTGAGGCTGAAACACAGTATGTTGGGAAAAGTTGAAATGTTCAAATTCTCCCACTGATAAATAACTGTGTACTTGTTCAGTCTCCTGGTCCTTATTGTATAGTGTGTGAGATGTTTGAAGAATGAATTTGTCCATGAGTTGACGAGAAGCTGGCTTAATTGTGTCTAGCATCCTTTAGTAGAGCACCAAAGAGGTATTTGTTTAAACACAAAGACTGAGATGCAGAATCAGGCCTTTGCTTTGCAACAGAGGTTGTCAGCTTCTCATAGCTGGTAAAAAACCAACATTCTAAATGAACAGATCCAGGGCTCACAGGGGAACATGCACAGCCATGCTGGGATACCTAAGTCATGACTCCTTCCAGTTGCATTTAGACTGCCATCAAATTGATGACCATCTTATACTGAGCATCCAAAATTTTCCTCTTTAGAGAAACCATGCTTTCTAATTTATGACTTATCCTACCTCAAACAGTTGTTAGTTAGGTTTACGAGAATTTTTTTTTAGAGCACTGACCTGGATTGCAGGTTTCATTGTAACAAATATGTGAGGTTAGATTCCAAAACCTTGCCACAGCTACAGTACCATGTGTCTTTGATAGCTGCAGTCTGGTAACAAAAGGAAAGTACAAAAACCAAGCATATAAAAAAAATCTGCCTAATTAGTGTTTGTATTAATATTTGACTTTGAGATATTTTGATGAAAGAGCAAGTTGACATAGAAATATGACATTGTGGCATTATTCTTTTAAAGAAAAAAATCTCATATAGGACAACATATAGTTAAAACTACTCTTGGAGAGGTAGCTAGACTTCTCAAATATATTCCAACCCTCTTCTTGTGTTACTAGTTTTGCAAGTAATAGTAGTAGTAGTAGAAGTAGTAGTTGTTCTAGTAGTAGTACTGCTAGTGTCACTGCCAGTATGTTCTATCAATACTACTACTATTAAACTTCTGTTACTCCTTTTACATCACAATTAACTCATTTTCCTAGTGTGGAGAAATCATCTCATGTTCTAAAAATTAAGCATATACTTAGTAAATATTCTGGCTAGAGATGGGACTCAGTTATTCATGCAGCATTTTCCCAAGCTGCAGTTCATGACACAGGAATTCAGCACAGTGTAAAAAACATCCAAACCTCAAATCCTCTGAGAAGAAAATTCAACAGAAAAAGACAGCCGAAAGTTTGTGTTCACAGTTCTCTTATCTAGGACATGAAATCTATTTAGATAGAATTGACTTATTTTACTTCATTATTCCTCCTGTCTCTATGATCGACAGATTAAGTTTGTCTAATAGCAGGACTTGAGTTGATTTCGTAATTAGCATAGTTTTATGTCTCCAAAAATTCTTTGTTAGAAAGGACTGATATGAAAGAAGTAAGGCTTATAAAGAAAAGGGGAGGAAAGCTTTGCTGACATCCTAATAATTACAAATTTGGACTTCCATCAAACTTCATCTTCAAAAGAAGTCCAGCCTGCCTTGATTCCAGGGAAAATTAACTGGATAACTTTAATGAAGTGCAGCCTTTATTTTTGTATATCACTGCCTCCTGTTTCCTTCTATGAAGAGTTTTGAAATATATTTATAAGATCATGTAGTGGCAGAACAGTTCAGATTAAAAAAAAAAAAAAAAAAAGTAGTGTTCAGAGCTCTCAGTCAATATTCAAAGTAATTTTGAGCTAGTCTAGAATGTAAAGCAAAGCTGTCTCACCTGTTTGCTATAATTTATTTTAGTTTACTTCCTTACTTGGTTCTGACTGGTCCCATAAGACTTTTAGTCTTATTCCTAGTATAGAGGCAGGTCAGGTAAGAACCTGAATAAATGACCATCAGCGGAAAATAACTGCTGCATTGATTCTCTGGAAGGAATTGAAAAAATATCTCTGGACAAGTTTTTAGAGGATTTGCATTCTGTTTCTGACTATCAGAAAACTTGGGCTAAGGGCTACTGACTAACTAAATTGCACTTCAGTCCCAATTTAGCAGACACTAAACAGGAACTTCGTATATAAATTTTGGTTAAGACAGTTTTCATGCAAACATATGCTGACTGAAACTCACTACATGCAGCATCTTTCTAATGGAATTTCAATGTGAAGAGCTATAGATTTTGACCAAGTACCATGACTGTTCTGAAATACAGATAATGAAGTCTCAGGATCCAATCTGCCACAGGTCCTGTCTTGCCTTGTTCCGTCAACACTGAATATTGTGCACAGGTCACCAGAAATTATCAGGAGGCTGAGGAGGTGACTTCATACATTCTTTTCAAGTGGTTACAATTTTTAAAACCTTGATCTGAACACATGAATCCTACAGTATTTTTTGGGGTGGACTGGGGGAGGGAGCTAATGAAATACCATTAAATTTAGTTGCTTGAAGCCCTGTCTTTTTCCCTCTAGCCAGATGTAGTTAGCTGAAGTCTAACAAAGGTTTCTGCAGCAGGTATTTCATCTGTCATATCAAAACATTTTCAATACCCACTTCCAATACGACACTAAATTTTGGTCTCACATAAATGTCAGCCCATTTATAATTTTGGGTTGCAGTACTGCAAAAGGGAGATGACAAGCTTGTATTTCACACTTGCTATTGAAATGAATAAAAATGACTAGTCCCTTAAAAGAAAGGCTTTGAGGAGGAGTTTGTGTGGGGTTGTGTGTGAAAGTGTGTCTGCTCAGGGTTGCTTGTGCTTTTCAGAAAGAATATTCTGGCAAGAACGTGGTGATTTGCGAATCCGTTCCCACAGAAATTTCACCCGGGGTGCTTAAAAGAGTAAAGCTGGGCTGTCTTGCTAATATCCCCAATTAAGGTGTGATATTAGCAGCCATGCGTACTTTGGTTTAGAGGTATTGGTGTGAATAAGAGGGACCTAAAATGGATGAGGAAAGCTGAATGCAGTAGCAGGGATAAGCTCAGGGATAAAAATTAATAGGAGATGGAACTTTCTCTTCAGGTGACAAAAATGCATACTGCTGGAAAAAATAGCGGGCACTCATTCATAATGATCACCACCTAATTGGAATCATTCTTTTGGATACATATCTTTTAACAAAATGGTACGTTTAATAGAGATGGTAATGCAGTGCAGGACGTGAGACCTACTAGACTGACTGAGCATCTTATTGAGCTGCACAGAATTTGATTAACACTTATTTGGATTCCACTTACATGGAGACCCAAAATAAAATCTCAGAAGTCAATATTTTATCACCAACACCTCTGTCAAAAAAAAAAAAAAAAAAAAAAAAAAAAAATTAAGTACGCTAAATTGATAGGAAATATGCATGTGGTATTTATTTTCTCCCTTTAATGTGAAAAAAGAAATACACAGATACATTTTTCAGCATTCCCATTCACAATAAGGAAAAAAAAAAAAAAGGGCAAATAACATGTCAGTATATAAGAGAAAAGTATAAATGGATTTGAATTTTTGATGTGCCCATGCCCCACAGAAGCTGGGGTATGGAAACCTTTGTGACTTCAGGGTGGTATAAGAGTATTTTTTTTGGTTGAAGTCCAAAAGCAACTGTCAATTCCCCACTTATATAAGACACAATGTATATGTGATGAGCAGGTCTGCTTATCAACTCCAGAATATAACAAGGAGGTAATGAAGCACTCATTTAAGTAAAATACTGTGGCTCACATTTTGAAATGCAGTATGATTTACATAGAAAATGTTACATTTTTGAAAAAGAGATAAAATGTTTTGGATGCTCATTTTGTTGTTGTAGAGCTTAAAACTCCACATTTTTGTGTGTTTATTTTTGACATGGTCAATTTTTGAGAAGGAAGAAAAAAGATTATTTTTGACTACATGATACATTTGGTATGATGACTGCTTCTATAAAACAAAAACCCAAGCTGGGGAATGGGGATTAGAATACACCAGCTTGCCTAACAAAATATGTTACATGGTCATTCTCTTTCTCTGAACCCTTACGTTTTCCAAAGGTACCCAGTTTTAGTATAAGCATTGGAAAATTGTCATGCCAAGACACAATCTCAGGAGAAAATTGAAACCAGATCTCCTACTCTTGTATTAATAACCTAATTCAATAATACCTGATCTATAATACCTGATCTAATTAAGGATGTCCCTGCCCATGGCAGGGGGGTTGGACTAGATGGCTTTAGAGGCCTTTTCTAGTCCAAACTGTTCTATGATCCCATGATTCTCTAATTGCTTATTGTAGAATAGATGTGTCTTATTTAACGTCGATTTCTAAAGCCAGCATATAAACAGCAAATAAGTAGAGGTGAATTTGCTACACATCTTCATGAAAGAAGTGTTTGTTTCTTTCTAGTGACCATTAAGAATGATTAGTTATATGCAGTGGGTCTACTCTAGGTGTCTGGAGCTAAGTCAGGTGATCTTTGAGCATCTATGTAAAAAGGGATTTAACAATTATCATCATTTCTGTCCTTAAAATGTCTCTTACAAAACAATAACTTAAGCACTCTACTTCAGAAGGCAGTTCTGATTAAGGAGTTGTTTTCCTCACTAGGGAAGTTTTCCTTACTAGGAGGAGAGAGTTGTGTCTCAGAGTTACTTAAACACTTAAAGCTGCTACTTTGCATTTTAGATTTGGTGTCAAATTTTCAATCCAAATAGCCATAAACTTATACACTAATTCTGTCTACATCTAAATCAGGAAGCTGTGTAAGTCTTTCAGCTCTAAGGTAGACTAAAATCCTCTTTTTTAAGTAAAGAGGCTGTTTTGACTAAGCAGTGTGAATACTATGATAATAATACATCTTGATGAAAGAAGCCATAAATATGCCATATATATATCTATGCTTGTATCTCTCCATCTATATATGGAAATATATATGAACAAGAAAATGTCATGATTGTGAAGAAAGTTTTTTTATCCATCAAGGATCTTTTATTTAGCAAGTTAAGTTGGCAGATGACTGATCCTTGGCATGAGGTTTATTTCTTTGAACAGAAGATGAGAAGTTACTGGACATAACAACAGTAATTGTTGGATGTAAAAAATCAAAGAGTGAGAACCTGAAAAAAGCTACAGCTTGTGATGGTGGCATGTCTGGATTTCAAAGGCAGCCAGAGAAGGGTTATAGAGAAACAGACAACACTCACATAAAATTGAAGGGGAGTTCTGGAGACCCTGTGGAGCCTAGTCTTGCAAGTCCGTCACTACTACTGAATTAGGCCAAGATTAACATAGTAGAAGGATCAGAAACACCAAATTTAGATGTGAATGCCTCAAGCCTGGATCCAGTGGGGAAAATGTAATTAGGAGTAAGATGGTTTGGAAGGGGACTGGAACAGAAGAATACAGTGGTCAAGATAGGTGTGGGAAGTTGTGCAGATGAGCTGGATAAAGGCACTGCTCCCCATCTTTGCTGCTCTGTGTGAAGTGCAAGTGCACGTGTGTATGTGTTCCTTGTGCTCACATGTGAACCTCTGTTACCAGCCAAGCATACAGGCAGCTGCTGCCTGGCTTCTAGAAGAAGGAGATTATTTGTCCTCAGGTCTTAAAGTCTGCAAGATGCTTTAAATCCACTGTGGTTTTTAGTGGATAAATATCTTCCATTTCCAAAGGAAATTAAGGGAAGGTGAGAAAGTGAACTACAGAACAATTTAGTCTGCTGTATTCTTTTTATACACTCACTTCTTTTGTCAGCTGCTGCTTGGTGACCTCTTGGTTTACCTACACTGCTGCATCAAAGCTATATTTTATGTTCCTTTGGAAAAAGACGAGCTGTCTTGTTTTCCAGAACACATTGTTTTGAACTTTGTTCTGACACTGGGGCCAGTAGCTCAAATTAATTTGTTCCCTTAATCTCTGAAGCTAGTCCCTCTTCCTCCTTCACTTATGTCCAAGTAAATCTGAAGTAGATGCGTGTGCTTCTGGCTCCCTTCTGTTTCTGAAGGCTTCCAAAACCCTTAGGAGGACTAGACATAGAATTAAAAGGCATTTTCTGTGCTCTGTATTTATATCCTAGGAACACCAGTGGACAGCACTGCTTGCATGACCTTCTGAGGAAAGCAAGTGGAGACAGGGAGCCTGTCCCTCTGTTTTCCTCTCCCCAGGCAGACCACATCTTAGAAACTGTTCTTTCCCAGGCAGATGAAGTACAAACAAGCAAGCATGTTTCTATGTAGCTTTCTCTCATCTGGCTACATGGAAAATAATCCTACAGGTGCTGCCTCTGTGGTAATTACAGAAAGGATGTCCATCACCTTTTGTTAACAGGGCAGCTGGCCAGGCAAAGCTCAGAAGCTTCTACATTTGCAAACCAGATTTCCAGAGATGCAAAGAACACAGGTGCTTTCTGCCTCTTTTGGATTTTCATGAACAAGGATGTTTTGTCCCAAACAAGGTAATTCCATCACGTCCTGAAGAAGATCTCTTAAGGCTGTGATCATGATGTGAGGTTCGCGGCCAAGAGTGTTCACTCCACCTCACAGCCCTGTGTGCCTTGAAGATTTTCCTGCCCTGGTGGCATCACATCTACATTACTAGTCCTAATTACCATAGGTGAAAATGAAAGAGGTTTTGCCTCACTAAGCAGGAGAGAACAAAGATTGAGCCTGACTTGTGAATGCATCTTGCCTTTCAAGAGTAAAACATAGAACTGTTCAGTACATCAGATGAAATTATCAGCCATCTGTGAACTAAGCATCAAAGACACAATTAAAATACCAACATGAATTCCTTTCAAATAATTTATAGCAATGCTTTGTGCACACATCTCTGTTCTTCCCTGAGCTCCAGACCTCTCTGTAGTGATATTTTAATTTGCATCCAGAATACTGGTAAAAAAAAAAAAACAACAAACCCAGTTAATAATAATAATGGGAAGAAGGGCAAAAAATAAGAAGGAAGACAAAAGTTTTAGGTATGCTGTAGGTATCTTGGGTTTCATTTCAGCATTAGATAGTGAAAAGCTCAGTCTCAAGGTTACAGAACTGCACCTGTCATCAAAAATAGCAATGAGAGCAACAAGGTCAGGGGCACTAATGGGTGTCCCAGAATTTTTCTGTTATCAAGAGATATTGGTTCTCTCAAATTAAAAACTTTCTTCCTCTATTCCTCACTCTCTTTATCTTCCTCCACAAGAAGTGAGAACTTACAAAAATTATTTCAGAAAAAAAAAGAAAAGATGAAGAAGAAGGAGTTGCTGGTACAACTTTGAGGTTACACTGAGACTGAAATCAGAAACAGGAAAGAAGGGAAGCAAGCAAATGCATAAAGATGCTGCTTTCAGCCATGTTGTTGGGTAACTGTGGGTTTATCAAATATTGACAAACATGAAATGATTGTAATCAGTCACTGTCAGAAGCGAACAGGTACCCTCCTCTCTTTTACAAATGATCCAATTAAAGGAAACATGTTGGCTATAAAAGTCAAAATCAACAATGCACTGTATGCTGACAGCCCATCCAACATATAAAATCAATAGTGCATTCTTCTTCTAGCCAGCACAAAGCAACAGTAGCAACTTTCCCACCTCTTTAGTCAAATATGACACTGTATCAATCGATCAAAACTTAGTATTTATTGAATACTGGCTTCTGAAGAATGCAAAATGTATTGTTCTTTCCTTATTTTATTTCAATGAAGTTTAACTTAAAGGCATAACACTTGAGAGAGCTCAACTATTTTATTGTGGTTAGATAGCTAGCAGGATAGATAGATCCAAATGTATATTAATACATGGTTCTGGGAAATAGATTACATTTGTTGCCTGAATGAGAATAAAAGTCTTTCTGATGCTGGTTTGCAAGATCCTTTCTTTTTTTTTCCCCTATTTTCTCCTTTGTCTTTTGTTTGTACCAAAATTTAGCTGTGTTTTGAAGTGATGTTTCTGTGGGAGAAAACTTTCTTATCCCACAGAGCTTTCATCAATACAGGAAGACATGATAATTCTGCTGAAATTGAATCTGTGTTTGTCATTCTCAACCATCCTTGACACAGGGGAAGAGTGTTAAACATGACTGTATGCCAGCATATGGTCAAAACTAAGCTCATGTCTAAATAAGTTCCTGATAAGAAATACCTTAAGTATTTGTTAATAGCTTTTGGTGACACTGGGTAATTAGCCTCAGTTATAGACCAACTAAACATTATTTTAAATAACTCCTCTCTGTTTAAACCCACTGGCAATGGCTCTATACTTTTGTAGCTATTTTTCCTTTCTTTTCGATGGGGACTAGGAATTCCCAAAGACAAGATTCAATTAAAACCTTTCAGCAATTAAATGAACCAACCAACAAACAAACAAACAAATGAAGCTCTCTAAAGCTTTGTTTATATAGAAATAGGGGGGATGGGGGTTGGTTTATTTGTTCTGGTGGGTTTCTTTTTCATTTTGGTTTAAAAAGACTTTTAGGATGATCGAATCCAACCATTGAACCAGCACTGTTTAATGCTGTTTACCACTAGACCACGTCCCTAACCACCACACCACATACGTGTCTTTTAAATAGTCTCCAGGGACACTGACTACACCAGTGCCCTGGGCGGCCTGTTCCAGTGCCTGACCACCCTTTCAGAGAAGAAATTTTTCCTAATACCCAGTCTAAACCTCTCCTGGCACATCTTGAAGCCTTTTTCCCTAATTCTATCACCCTTTACTTGAAAGCAGAGGCTGACCCGCACCTGGCCGCAGCCTCCTTTCAGGTCATTGTAGAGAGCCATAAAGTCTCCCGAGTCTCCTTTTCTCCAGGCTGAGCCCACCCAGCTCCCTCAGCCACTCCTCACAGGACTTGTGCTCCAGACCCTTTCCCAGCTCTGTTCCCTTCTCTGGACATGCTCCAGCACCTCTGTGTCTTTCCACTTGTGAGGGGCCCAAAACAAAATACAAGACTGGAGGTGTGGCCTCACCAGTGCCCCCAGCACAGGGGGATGGGCACTGCCCTGGTCCTGCTGGCCACACTGTTGCTGACATAAGCCCTGTGCCACTGGCATTTTTGGCCACCTGGGCACAGTCCAGCTCATGTTCAGCCACTGAAAACCAGCACCTTCAGATATCCTTTTCTGCTTTCCAGCCACTCTGTCCCAAGCCTGAAACTGCAGGAGGTTGTTGTGACCCAAGGGCAGGACCTGGTACTCGGCCTTGTTGAACCTCACACAACTGGCCTTGGCCCATGGATCCAGCCTGTCCTGATCCCTCTGCAGAGCCTTCCTGCCCTCCACCAGATCCACACTCCAACACTGGCATCATCCTTTGCTCCTCAGGACTACCTCCCAAGGGGGTCTGTCAACAGTCTCCTAAACAGGCCAAACTCTGCCCTCCAGAAGTCCAAGGTAACAGTTCTGCTGACTACCCTCCTTAGCTCTCCAAGAATCAAAAGCTGTGTAATTTTATGACCATTATGCTCATGACAATGTCCAACCAGCACATCACCTACAAGTCCTTTCACTGTTCAGAAACAACAGGTCTGGGTAATTCCTGATTTGAACAGAATGGGTCTGATTTGCAAGCTACCAGTATCTCTGGAAAAACACTTCAACTAGGTTCAATCACACCCTAAGACAATCAGACTTTTTATTTTCTTTGCTGAAATTCAGAGTTCATAAATTATGCACATCTCTGATATAATGGACATTGCCTAATTTCTCACATTGGCTGCTTGATTGTCATTTTACTTTTAAATCACTAGCTTTCCCAATTACAAGGCAAACCAGTTCATAAAATATTGACGTCTCAAAGAGACCTGCTTGTACCAATTGAAGAAATGTGTGTCTAATTTTAATATTCCACTTTCCCCTTTCCTAAGAACATGGACAGCACCAACAAGGAAAGTCAATGACTTTTTCATCCTTTGTTCTTATAAAATGAAGTAATAAGTTCTACATGTGTTCATATTAGGTTTATATCTTAGAAATAAAAATTGCAGTTATAATGGCACTGTCAAAGATATGTTTTTAGAAATAAAATTTCTCTTGCATGTATTCAGTAAGACCAAAGACAACAGTTACTTTGATAGAACATAGCTGACCTCTCCAAAGTGTTTTATTTCTTATTATCTAATGATTTCTCTAAAGATTGCAATATATGAGATGTCCAGGGAATGTACAGGATAGACAAAAACCTGCTTTGCATCTTTAGGTTTTAAAAATTTAATATGGAAATTTAACAGTATTTTAAACAGGCAGCATCAAAATATTTAAAATCCAGGAAATTATTTCTTTTCATTTTTTTTTCTTTTGTGGAAAGTGCATCCATACTTTATGAAGTACCACATATTGTTTTAACTATGCTAGCCAGCTGGTATGGGACAGGTTAGTCTTCAGAAGCTGTCACTTTAAATGGCTACTGTTCAATTTATGTGGTTTGATAAACATCAATAAAAAATGCTATATTAAGAAATCACGTATGTAAACCATAACAACAAGAAGCAAAGACTTATTGTAAATAACACAGACCCAACCAAGAAGAAAGTTTTAGGGTCTTGGAAGATAATCGGTTCAATCAAATCAATCCAGTATAAGGTCTTGTGATACAATCAGATGTATCCACCAATAAATAAACTGTTAGATGCAAATTCTTTCTTTTGATGTAAATGGAAAAAAAAAAAATCTGTAAAGTACAGACAAGACAGTAGCCTGTCTTCTGTATAAGATATTTAAAGACTTGACATTAGAATATGATGTCTACTTTTAGTGTTCATGATTCAGGATGTTGAATTAACAAAAATAGTTCAGAACTGCATATACAAATTGAAAACATCCAACAGATTGTAAAATGATATCCACAGTATGACCAACAAGGACTGAACTTATGCAATAAACTGAAAGAAAAGCAAAGAGGTGATGTGCAATAACTTCACACATACTTAAAACTGGAAAATCACTGTGGTTTAGACAAAGGCTAGAACAGAAAGCAGAGTCTGTCTGTTTCTGATATGGGCAATACTGTCTTCAGGTCTAGTAAGACCCAGAGAAGTGTGCTAACGTGTGCCCTGGGGTTCTCATATCACTGTATAGATCAGAAAATTGCTGGACTATATTAGGACTTTCATCTGACCTTAGTTTGGAAGCCACAGTGTTTGAAGTAGATACTGTCCTCCTGCATATCTCACTGGGCGGGGATGACGATGCAGACAAGGTGTGCATTTGAATGCAGGAACTCAAAAATGCAGTCAGTCTCTCAAGTAAATGTGTGAAAGTTTAAAACAATGTCCCATTGAAAATGGTTGATACATTATCAGTTCAGAAACAGATCGTCATATCAGATTTAGGGGTAAAATCATTGTTTCTGGAAATCTGTGGGCTTCACATCTTCATCCACTAGTTCCATAAGCATGAAGAAATAATAAAGCCTGCATTGTTTTAAGTAGGCTTTTAATACTCAGAATTCTGCATAGATATGTTGCTAGTAACAAAATGCTTCACTACAGTACAAGTACTTGTCAGGGTTAAAAGGATTTTTTTCTTCCAGTGCATCTCATAATTTCAAAGCATCTATATCACAACACAAACCAAACCAAACCAAACCAAACCAAACCAAACCAAACCAAAAAATATGGAAAAAAAACCACAAGAAAAAACACAACAAAAAAGAGCAAATCCCCTCAGTTTGAGATTGATAATGACTAAAACAGTAATATTAAGAGTACTTGGTGACAGAAAATACTTTTTAATCAAACTTGTGGAAAAATCTGATATCAATACTTGGGCTCTAGGCCTCCTGAATTCAGCAGCAGTAACAGCATTAAAATAATTTTGATATTAGCAAGTTAGCATTATTTTGACTTCATTTGGCAGGCAGCAGCATTACTTTTAATATTGGCTTTAATGTTCTTCTGTGTCAGTCACATATTCTAATATCTCATATATATGTACATAGATAACCTCTCAGTATGATCTATTCTAGTCTTTATGTACGGAAATTTTAGATACAGCTTAATTGCTGTTTGTCTTGTTTTGAAAACTCTGCCAAATCATGCTTCCACATCCAGAAATGCAATAAATGCATGACTAAAGTCTAATCCTAGAATTTAGATGAAAACCAAAGATAGAAATTAGGTTCCGTAAATTACAGAATTTCAGCCCATTACTCTGTGATGAAGGATGTAGCACATTTTTAAGGTCCATTTATTTCCTCGTGTACTGTTATTTTCACTCTCTGCATCAGTCTGAACAACGCTCTACCTTTGCTGTTCCTACTTTCAGTTTGTTTATAAATAGCTGTTTGGTATTCTGCTTTTCCTTTTTGTTCCCCTAAGATTACCTATACAAAAAAAACCCCAAAACAAACAAGTTTTCTCAACAATGAGAAAAGTTAAACTCTGAAACAGATTTTCAAATGACATTGTGAGGTCTTTACCAGATTTTTAAAGAAGTTGAATAAACTCCTGTTTAGATCTGTTATAAATTAATCCTGATTTTAGGATAGAGGCATAAACCTTACTTTCTCTGATATTGTTTGGCTGTTTTGTTTTGGGTTTTTTCTCCAATAGCATAGGCCCCACATGGTGGTTGGTGTACTAATCTAAAACAATCTAAATGGAGAAAAACATTGTCAAATTCCTTTCCTTTTCCTCTGTATATTCATCCTGATGCTTCTTCTTCTCTTCACATTTTTTTTCTTCTACTGTTTGAATGTTATCTGGATGTCTTTAAGCATATGATTTTAATCTGTGAATCAAGGGAGTATTTGTTCAGTTTTGTACATATACTCACAGTTAACAATGAAGTGGGCTTGGGTTTGTTGGAAGGACAATATTTACCCCAAGAATGTGGCTGAGTCTGTTTCTGTTTTGTTAAGAGTTGTCTGCACATATTTTGCATGGATTAGACTACAGACAAATATACATGGATTACAGGGATCTAGAGAGACAGAAAAAGATCTTTTCTAACCTATTCTTGGATGTACTTGCAGGTGCAGCTGCTGTAGCTGCCTTTGTTTATCTTGTATCCACATTAATTACCTTACACTGAGACAAAAGTCTCCCCACCTCTTAGTCTCTGGTAATTTAGACAGTTAATTCAATGTTCTTGTTTTTGATGCCTGTCCCTCTAGAGAACAGCCTTTTATTGTACTTACCATACCTGTCAGGGCTGAGCTCATACCAGAGTTACTTTGGTTTGAGGGAGTGTACATGCATAGATAAGTAAGTAGAGCCATAGAATCCTAGAATGATTTGGATTGGAAGGTATCTTTAGAGGTCCATCCCTTCTGCCATGAGCAGGCACACCTTCTATTAGATCAGGTTTCTCAAGGTGCCATCCAACCCTTTTTAATTGAATTATTTAAGAATTTATTTCCTGCCTGCCTGATCTGGTGGATTTCTACAATGGAGTGACTACATCAGTGGAAGGGTTTGATCTGGGGCCCTAACATTTGGAGTTCTGCTCATACCCAGGTTAGAGGCAGTATACAATGCTCAAGCATAGAGACATTGTGAAATTTGGCCATGACATTGTGGTGATGCCTTATTTTGTGGGGTCTGTATGTGGCAAATGCTGATAATATCTGGGTATGCATTCAGACTGAAGAAAATACATTCCTTTTCAGTATTTGTGTATATGAAAGGTAATGAGCTAGATACCAAAACATGCTTTTAACCAACTGAAAAATTATTAGACCTTTTCTTTACAGCTGAGTCACTTACAGTTCTACAGGCATAGTTACTACTAATGAAATGTGAGACATACATGCCGTTCTTTCATTTTTTTTATAAATTTAAAGTAACAAATATAAGCTCAGCCTCAGAATTCATTATTCTAGAACTGAATAAAATGAGTACGTCAAAATAGTCATAGTGTGTAAAATCAAAATGTGAGATAAGCCTGCATCTTCTCTGCCAGAATGACTGGTCAGGCATATATGGGAAAAAATATAAAATATATATATATATATATATATATATATATATATATATACAAGCATACACCTTCATTTAATCTGTAAATCAGTAGTTTATCACCTGCCTGTGATTAAGATTGCTTTTTAATCACCATAATTAATTTTTACTGATGGAATTCTGCTTACGGGAGTTTATGTAATCTGGTTTATGGTGGTGGGGGAACGGGAGGTAATGATTTCTATAACAGTTGATCTCAGTCAGTCCTATAATTTATTTTTCCATTGATAATAACCTTGTTTGGTTTGCTTTCAGACAGATGGCCTGACAATTCTTTCAGCTGTTCCTCTTGCTGCTTGGCCAACCCTTCATTCATTGAACTCAGTGGAAGGATATAGATGTGTAATTTAGGCAATTTACATTTATGCCTGTTCCCACCTGAAGATGCCATTGCAGCCACTACTGAGTCACTGGTTAAACCTATGTTCTCTCTAAATCAGACTTAACTTAGGCCCATGAATAATCTCACTGCAAGTTATGATCATGCCTTTGCATACCATTTGGAAGCCAGGATAGAGTTGCAGTAGGCAATATTTTTGAAAAAAAACCCCAAATCTTTATTTTCTTATTCACTGCCTGCAGTGTAGAAGTCCATTTAGCATCTATGGCTAAAACGTAAATTTTTGTCAGTCTATCAGACTCGTGTGCCCATGTCTGTTGCAATGGGGATTCCTGCAACACGTGTATCAGACAAGGAGGCCTGTGGAGAAGAATATATGGACCAATTCTTGGTGGATATTTTCAGAGATGTTTATTTCTCCAGCCGCATGGCTGAGGATCTGCTGAGGAACTGCTCAATCACGGGACCCGAGGGTCCTTGCCCGCGCAGGGGAACACAAAACGACCAATGGGGAATGAGGCTGACCAGGGAAACTCCGTGTCTCCCCCCCAGGGCCCCTCTCCCTGGACCCCACATGGCAGGGGGGAGGGACCCCAAAATTTCACCCATTTATTTTTAACAAAAGAGATTTAAAACTTAACATTGAAAACAACTGGATAAACATGAGATAACAAGGACAGTTTCAAAACAAAACAAGCCACCCTCCTGAGTCTTTAAATGTCCAGACAGATTCTCTGGAACATCTTAAGGCTGGCAGAAGGGAGACAGGACTCTCTGAGCATGCTTTATGGGGAAACTGAGGCAGGAGAGGGTTTCTTCCATTTGTACCTGTTGGAACTCTAAACAACAATAGTTAATTTCTTCCCTCCCCCTCTTCATCCCCCACTCGGCATTGGAAAGGGATTTTTGGGGAAACAGCTGGCAAAGGCATGGTTTTGTGAGGGAAACCGTGGGTGAAAAAACGGATTGGGAATACACTGGGGGTAATAGGATATAGGATAAAAGGGAAAGGTGGGATTAGGAAAGGGAGACTGTAGGTGGGGTTTATAATGGGGATATTGGTTGACATGACTACGATTTTTAGCATATATACTGCCTTTCACAGAAGCACCACCAGGCCCAGTGACCTCTGCTGCTTGTAAACCTTTCCTTTCCTGGACAATCCTGAACTCTACCACTTCTCCATCTCCTAAGCTTGGGAGTTTTGGGGTTATTTTTCATAATGGCAGTACGATGCACGAATATGTCTTCCTGGTTGTCACATCTCATTATAAAACCATAATTTTGTTTAGCATTATACCATTTTACTATTTCTAAAATCTTAGCTACGATGATTTTTTCCTTTTTCTGAGTGGCTGTTTTCTGTCTTGCTGTGTTTTTGCTTTCACTTTCCCTCGCTCCCGTGTTGGAACTGCCAGGGTTGTCAGTGCTGCCGGGGCCTTCGGGGCTGCTCGTGCCTGCACACTCTTCCTGGGGTTGCATTCGGGGCCGTGCGTGCTGGGCCGGGCCGCGCCGCTCAGCTCCCCACGTGCCACCACCTCTGCTCTCAGCTGCCGGGCCCCCGAGTGATCACCCCCCCGCGCCCTGCTCCAGCACACATCTCGACTAGGCGCAGCTCTGCTCCACTGCCATCACTGCCAGCTGCTGTCCATGCACCGTCCCTCTCAGTCGGGCATTCATGGGGCTCGCTCCACCACGCGCTGCACGGGGCCGGGTGGGCACCACCGGGTCATGCCACTCCCACTGCGCCTCACTCTGCTGCCGACACTGCAGCTCGCATTGCTCTGCCCACGCACAGGAACTGCCTCGCTGCTGCTTGCAAAGCACTCGGTGCATGTGGCTGCGGTTGCATGGTCCCTGAGCCAGGCTTCCCTTCGCAAGGACACAGCTGACATTGCTCAACAGTCTCGGTAATTAAATAACATTCACGAAAATATTCTTCCATCGGCATGTATTTTGACTCAGAAATTAACTGTGTCCAAACGGTCTTCCAAAAGTCTTTGGTAAGAATCAAGTCCCAAGAAACGTAGAAAAAGTTTTTAAACAACCATGAAAGGAAGTGTTTCAGTTCCTTTTGAGCTTGAATTAAGCTAAAATTTACAAATCGTTGTTCAAGAATCTTTTTAAGTTTAAGATGAATGTCCATATGCGGCTCGGAGAGCCAAGAGCCTTTCTATAGTTCCTCCATAGTTTAGAGATGGAATAGCAAAACAAAAACAAGGAGAGAAATCTGGAGTTTACTCACAAATCACAGTCGCTGTCCTCCAAGGGATCGTTCTGCTTGTATTCTCCCACCAAATGTTGCCATGGGGATGCTTACAACACGTGTATCAGACAACGAGACCCGTGGAAAAGAATATATGGACCGATTCTTGGTAGATATTTTCAGAGATGTTTATTTCTCCAGCCGCATGGCTGAGGATGCTGAGGAACTGCCGCAATCACGGAACTGGAGGGTCCTCCCCAGCAGGGGAACACAAAACGACCAATGGGGAACGAGGTTGACGGGGGCTAGGGAAACCCAGTGTCACCCCCCCAGGTCCCCTCTCCCAGGACCACATGGCAGGGGGTAGGAACCCCAACATGTGTCCAGAACTGCCCCATGCAGAGCTCCTGGTCTTTTGCACTTTTGCAAGAATCCATCAGTAGCAATCAGGTCTCACTCAGTCAGGCTGTGACTTGGTCTTATTCACTTCCCTGCTTGAGCACATTTCTCTCTCCATGCTACAGTGGAAGGAAGTGTGTTTTGGATAAAGGGGCAAATGTGCTGGTAAAACAAGGGTTTTGGAGAAGGAATATAGAGCACCTGAGCATAATTCCATTTTAAAAAGTCTTTGAAATCAACACAGTGGCTTCTTATAAGCAAGAAAAATGTTGAACTCTTACGGGGATCTCAGAAACGCAACATATACAGTATGAGATATGTTGCAGCATTCGATCTTATGCTAAATATGATAGGTCCTAAGACTTCATGCCTCTAGATCAGAAAAATGAAAAGGACTGATTACTGGGTAACAGGGGCTTTTATATACCACTGTAAAAGTGCAGTCTCATTGGCAAGAAACATTGGAAAATATAAAATACATATTTATCCATCCTTTATGTGGATAAATGACTAGATTGCATAGATAAGCAGATCATTGATTGCATTGAAATAATATTTTCTGCATGGAATGGAAGAAAGGAGGAAGAAAACAGGAGAAATCTAACCCTAAAAATTGAACACAGAGGATAGACAGATGATTTTGTTAAGTGCTATGCTGACTCCATTACTGTAGTCTTCTTGTAGCAAACAGAAAAATAAAATGCGGGCAGGCATTGTTTTTAGCAACCCAGATAAACCCTCATGCACCTTGAACATGCCTAGCTTATTTCACACCAGTCTTTAAATTTGCTATACACGTTTTAAAACAGAATTTATGTTTCTAAATGCAGTTATTAAAAATAAATCTGTGGTAATCTCCTCAGATTTCTCTTCTGTACATACATTTTCTAAGGCGAGGGAGTAGGGAGGACGTAGTAGGTAGTGTCCTGAAGTAATGAATAACATGTTTTGAGTGCATAGACTCTACTTTGTCTAAGTAGAAATGCTTTCTAATTCTGGGTAAGGAATATTGTCTAGTGACTTATGCAGTATTTTCATGTATTTGCATATTTACTGATGAGGGAATAGTTGAAAACATAGCTACACAGAGAAACCAATACAGAAAGGAAAAAAAAGGAAACAAACCAAACTTAAGTATACCACACAAACACACCACATACACAATAAGGAATACCAGTAAAATATATTCCACAGAAGGGGAAACTGGACCAGTGCACGCCATTTATTTTTCATTTTCCCATTAATTTTAATTATGGAATTCAAATGTATTACACTTGCTTTAAAATTTTATGTTATGAATGCATGCTGAGAGCTTTGCAAAAGCACATTTCAAACAATTCCATTTCCAAGATCTGTGCCTAACAAGATACAGAGAAACTGGGACCATATCCTACCCAGGTTTAAATTATTAACATATTTTTCATAATTCTCCATTATCCTTCTTGGAAAACAGCATAATTCAAATATTCTCAAGTGACGAAGGTTTGGGGGGTTTTTTTGTTGTTTTTTTTTTTTCTTTCCAGATTCTGCTTTTAATTCCATGTCTTACTTTTTCCTCATTTCAGAGTCAGATTTTTTTTGCAGCTGACATTAACCAAGTGCATTATTCCCATATTTGTATATTGAAAGTGGAATATCTTCCTGAAGTTGAGAACCATCTTGTTTTTCCTAAACAGGAGTGGACAAAAGTCAGGAGTGTGCAGCATTTACCTACCCACACATGCCTAGTGTGAGACAATGCATGCAACCCACACCCGGGGATGCACTTACACTCTGATTCACACAGTTTACACAAACATGCTGGGAAGCTTCACCCCCTCAAACAGGATGCCTGCATGCTCTCGAGCACCCAGCTCTGTTACATTAGTTTTAATAGTGTATAAACAGAAAATGCAAATTCATACATACCCTTAATCATACAGACGAAGGGCCTCATTTGCATACCCTTCATAATTTAATTTAATTTTTTTTTGTCAAGAGTTGTGAATGCTTCATGTTTCCTTTAATCAGAATGTTGACATTTACACTGAAGCCAATTTCTCTTTTTCTATTCCGTGTTTTGTTTAACCGTGACAAGTGACAGCAAACTGGAGGGAACAGACTTTTTAAATTGGCTCTTTGCCTGGAATGCATCATTTCTCTTGTAGCTGTTTCCCCACCGCCCACCCCCTCCCTGCTAGGCATTGCAAAAAGAAATGTGAAAACACACTCCGTGAACAGGAGTGAGGTGTTAGTGCTTTTAGATAAAGATTTGTGTTGTATTTTAAAACTAGATTGCTGTATAGTTTCAAGCTATTAGCAAGAACCTATTACACCATTGCTTTGGGTCCTTGGAGAGATGTGCTTAGTGTATTTCAGTAATTCAAGGCAAATAGAAAACCTACATGTGAAAATATTTAATGGCAAAGGCACCAACTGCTCAAGGCTGCTGAAGAGAGGAGGCATGCTTTCTGTTAACTCTTTCCTCGGGTTTTTCAAGGCAACAGTTTCTGGCGCTCTCTCCAACTCTCAACAGGGCTCCAGTCTTTTGTGGATGTAGGAGACTGAGAAACTTTTCTCTGACTTCTGCAGTGGTCTGTGTGCATGTAGGTGTCTGCTCACCTACTCACAGCGCTTCACTCTGCTCTTAATCAGAATTCAGACATTTCAAGTCACATCCTGAATGGGGAAAAAGAAGAAAACTTGTCCTTATTGAAAAAACAAAAATCAGTGAATTTAAATAATATTAACACCTACCACACCTCCTTGCCCCAGCCTGATGGTAAATTCAGGACTGGAAATCAAGTTTACTGGTTCTAACTGCTTTGGCTTTACCCATTGTTCAACCCGTTAAGTTTCCTTTCATTGGGATAACATTCTAAACATATCCAGAGCTACTAAAAGGCTGTAACACCAGCTCATTTACACCACAGGAAAACAGTTGTAATATTAGTGAGACAATTTCTGGAAGATAAACAGATTTTTTCCACAAATAAATTATTTCTTTATTTATTTCTTTTTCCTTTTTTTCCCCAAATGAAAATGGAGAAACTAGCCACTTCCATGTAAAAAAGTCCTCCCCAAACAGTAATTCGTCTTAGAGGCCTTGAATATACCATGCAGAGACCTTGCACTGGACTGACTGGCACAAACCTCTAAGTATGAAGATTGTTATAGCATTGGTAAAAAACCTGACTTTTTGAAGATGCGAATCCAACCAGTAAAATCTCTATTTCAGGGCGAGATCTGGTCCTGCCATGAACCATATCAAAAATGTCAGTGCCTCCTGAGGCACTGCTGCTGTCCACTGCCTATTCCAATGAGATCCCAGTATACCAGGTACAAAACAGGAATACAGCACATAGGGGACGTTTGAGATGGTAGAGAGAAGGGGTATAAGGATAGAAGACAGAATCTTCTCCATAATGTGACTAAACAATTGATGGAAGAGTTTTCAGCGCTTTGAACATCACTTTCCATTTACTGTGAGTATAAAAGGCATTGAGCATACCTAGACCTCTGTATCACAATTGTCTGAGTGTCATATGTATCCATTTTCCCTTGGTAAGCCATATCTATGTACTTAGATTAAAAATATACATATGATTTCTTTAAAATCTTCTTATTGAATATTTCTGTAACAACCCTTACATATAAAAAGATAATGTACCTGACAGATTATGACAGAGCTAGTAGAAAAAAAAAACAGACTGGGGGAAAACGTGCTGTGTGTTAATCAAAGGAAACACGTGAAGCTGACAAAATAACAGCTAAAGCAACAAAATAAATATGAACCAAAACTAACAACAGCCAGGAAACAAGGGACCAAAGTGATCTTGCTTACATTAGGTGTGAGTCAGGAGAACACACAGCAATTATTCAGTATGTATCCTTTATATTTGTTTGCATTTCTACAATATCCATCTGTGAGCTATGTACAGTAAACACAACATTGTCTTCTGAGTCAGGATTTTACATGTGCTGAAGCAGAGATGGGGGAGTTTGGATAGCTCAGGAGTTGAATGAGAGAGAATTAAATACCTAATCACTCAGTCTGTCTGTCTACCTGTCTGCCTGTCAACCTAACTCTTGGGCTTGTATGCTGAGCAGCTTTCTGCTCTAGAACTGAGTCAAATGTTTGGTCTTGAAAGGGAACCTAAATTCAGGGCTGGATCTAGGTCTCCAAAATCATTATCTGGGGGGGAAACAGAGCCTAGAAAGTTTTGGGTGCATATGTTTGCAAACTGAAGACTTTTCCCTGGACATGCTGCACAGAATCAGACTGTTAGTGAGGAGGAACTTTTCACAAAGGTGTAGGGACCTGCCCTTAAAAAAGGTTTTCCACATAAACAGAATCACAGAATAATGGAGTGATTGAGGTGGGAAGGGAACTCTGGAGGTCATCTGGTCCAACTTCCCTGCTCAAGCAGGGACAAGTATAGTGAGCTGCCCAACCATGTCTAGATGGCTTCTGTGTGTCTCAAAGAATGGAGTTCCCCACAATGTCCCTGGACCACCTGTGCCAGCACTCAGTTATCCTCACAGCAAAATAATATTTCTTGATATTCAGGATGAACACCCTGCATTTCACTTTTTGCCCATTATCTCTGGTCCTGGACACAAAAGAATCTGTCATTTTTTCACCTTCCCTTTAGGTACTTACGTCCATTGATCTGATCTCTTTGAGCTGTCTCTACTTGAGGCTTAACAGTCTCAGTTCTCCCAGCTTTTTCCTCTTCTGACAGATGCTCCAGTCCATTTTTTCATGTCCTCAGAAGACTTGCTGAGGGTGCACTCTGCTCCTTCATCCAGACAACTGGACTCTTTTCTGTGCAAGATGGCTCTGAACTGCTCTATAACAAGAGGGAAAGAAGCCTGTACACTGGTTCCTGTGGTGTACTCTGAATGGTATACTCACTCTGAAAGCTAGAGAACTTGTAGATATCTTTATTCTTCTCTCCATAAGAATACCATAAAAATTAGGCTGCAGATCATGTCTGTGAGCTCCCTTGAAGAATGGATAATTTTATATGAAATGCAAAATTGAACAGGAGGGATTGATCCAGGGTAAGAATATGTGTAGGGTTATAATGATAAATCAAAAAGAGGTTTAAAGTCATTTTATTTGGCAAACAGAGAGGAAGCACACAAATTTACTTGCCATTCTAGGTAGAGCAGTGTGAAGCAGACAAACTGTTCTTCCCAGATTAGAAATAGATGCATGCCATTCATTTATCAGGCTTTATTCTCAAGCATGTAGCTGGTCATTTGCCACAAAAAGAAGTTTAAGTCCATTCAGGCATTTTCTTGCCTCTGTAAATTCTGCACTTCAGGTAAGACCTGCTGATGCCAGTTTGTTACAGTGGGAGGAACCTCTGTTCTGGAACAAAGTAGTCTTCTCTTTTTAAAAGAATAGCTTAAATTCAGGAAAGGGGTTAAAGCTTTTGGAAGACCGGAGTGTTTCAGGGTGATATGGGACTCCTCTTTTTGGCATCACCTGTGTAATGCAGGGTCCTCCCAGTCAGCACTGAATGTACTGAATTTCCTTGCTGACCCATGGAGTATTGGCTGCACTTAAGTCTTGTCAGCCACACAAGTGAGGCCAGACAGCTAACTCCCCCTGTGGACTCGGTTTCAAGTAAACAATTTTCCATTCAGGAATTCCTTTCAGATGGGAAACTGCTCCTTCCATGTGAAAAGTTATAAATGTCATCGAGAGGGTTGTGTGGCAAGCGAAAAAATATTCAGGCCCTCAGAGGACTCACAATTTTGTGTGTCTCCTTTGTTTTGAGGGTTCAGTTTATTTCATGTTACTAATTACTGGAGAATTGCCCATTAAATAAATAGATAAAGAAGTACTGGGAGTTTTCTCTTTCCCCTTAGATTTTCAGGTTTGAAGCTCTCACGCAGAAGAATACTGTTTATGAGAAAATTGAGAAGGTATGAAGCATATATTTTTCTCATTTGTTATGATTAAACAATATTAGACACACTAGTATTTTACCCCAATTCCCCAAAATGTGAAAGCATGTCCTGACATGCCCATGTGTCATGATTTAACCCCAGATGGCAGCTCTGGACTGTGCAGCCACTCACTCAGCCCCCATCATGCATCCAGAAGGGAGGAGAATGACAAAGAAAAGGTAAATCTTGTGGCTTTAAATAAGAACAGTTTAATAACTGAAACAACCCAAACATCATCATCATCATAACAAAAAACAGGGAAGGAGAGGGATAAAACCAAAGAGAAACAAGTGATTCACAACACACGATTGCTCACCACATGCTGATCAATGCCCAGCCTGTTTTCCAGCAGTGAGCACTGAATTCCAGCCAACTCTGCCCAGTTAATACACTGGCATGGTTTTCTATGGTATGGAATATCCCTTTGGCCAGTTCAGGTTAGCTCTCCTGGCCATGCTGCTTGTGCATCTGCTCACTGTAAGAGCACAGGACTCTGAGAAGTCCTTGATTTGGTGAGCTCTGCTGAACAACAACTGGACCATCACTGTGTTATCAATACTATTCTCATACTCAATCCAAATTGCACCACTGTACCAGCTACTAAGAAACAAATTAACTCTATCCCAGCCAAAACCAAGACACCATGGGAGAATGCAGAATGCACTCACTCACAATCAGAAAACTCACAGCTAGCCTATTACATCCAGAATTCCAGGTGGGAAAACATTTTTCTTGGAATCTTTTCTCTCTTGGAGATAGGAAATTTCTTCAAGCAAAAAAAATGTTTCTGCTGTGTGTTTCCTCCCCTACATATATTTAAGGAGGAAGGTTAGATAATGAACACAGTAAAGGAGATGTGACTCTTGAATCTGTCACTTGGTGCAGAGACAAGACTCCAAAAGAAGTCCAACACAGCTTTCAGTAAATGAGAAAGCCTTGCTTTGATGGATGCACATGAGCACAGAGAATGAATGAGCAGTTTAGTATCATTTCTTCCCATTAGATGAACTTTTGTAACTGGCCATACATGTATTCTTGGCCTGTATGACATATGAGCTTAATCCTATTTTGGCTAAAATATGCTTCCTAGAGATTATAACATTCTGAGAACATACATAGTTAGTTATAGCAGCACAGTTAATGGAGATAATTTCTGAAGTTATCAGACATTAACATGTTTGATTGGTGTTCATTTTTAGAGATGAAAAACTGTCTTTTTCCATGAGTTTTTAAAATATGTGGGGCTGCAGTTTCTTATTCCAATGTAAAAGAGCAGTGAGTTTCACGCATAGGAGAATGCATGAAATACCAGGTCTAGCTGACATTACTTTCTAGCCTTTCAGAAAATGCCCAGCCCTTCACATTTACTCATGACCTAAAAATTAGCCCAAGTGGTGTCATTTTTCAACCTGTTCCCACCGTTGCCTGGGGTTATCTCTAGAATGTCAAGGCCTTATTCCTCTTGGCCCTGCAATTTGTGTCATCAGTGACATCCATGTGAAGGGAAATTCATCAATCTCTTAGTGGACAACTCAGTGCAGTCACCAAGACATTTCAGCCTAATTCTCTGTTACCGTTTCCTTGCTGGCATCATAGGAAAAGATAAGGAGGAAGTGTAGCCAATGACACAGAGAGATTGGTACCTTCTTCCTCTGTGATTATAGGGTGCAGACTGTCTTCTTCCATGATTTCTCAATCTTCCTCCTTTAGAAGTTGCCAGCCTAAATTAGCAAAAGCAGCAGCTACTGAGATTCAGGTCTATTTGCCCTTGTTTTGCATGACTCTTGATCCACTCGTGTTAGGCCCCTGAGCTGCTCTCTAGGAAAAAGTGTTAAGTTGGAGAGAGAGTAAGAGAAGCCTGACTGTGGAAACTAAGAAGAAAAGTTATCAATAACTTTTTTTATTATCTTAAGTTCTGTATCTGTGGGTGTGATTCTTCAACCTTGACCTTGGTTTAAATAAAAATAAAATTTAAAAGAATCAGCTCTTTCTTTACAGCAGAGACTTATTATGTACCATCTATAATGCTTATAGAGTTCATGAAAGTAAATTTGAAAGGGAATGAAGGAGACTTTAACAATGCAGAGCAGCTGAACAAATATATAAAAATTCCTTGAATGAATGATTGGATGATACCTAATAGCAGGGAGTTTGCAATAGTACAAGATTATCCTCTGATAATTCTTCAGTTCTGACTGTGGCTGCCTGATAATCCCCGAAGCTTCTAATCTGCAGGATCTGAATCCATAAAGAATTACAAAAGAAAACTTTACAATCAATTATAGTTACTGCCACAGAGCCATTAGTCAGCAGGTGAAATAAGTATGACCTTTTTAACTTCAAAGTCATGTCAGAAGAAAAAAAAAATATACATAAAACTCCTCAATCCTCTTGGAATTTGAAATAAAGTTTCAGTTTTTAATATAAAGTTTATTGCTTTTTGAGTTCAGAAGATAGTTTTCTTTTTATTTCTTTTCCAGATGTCAATTTGTTTCTTTTAGTCAGAAAATCATATTAAATCCAAGCCTGCAACCAAAATCTGTTCATTTAATTGAAAGGTGGATGAACCATTTCTAGCAAAATGGAGGGTGGTAGGGTGAGAGAGTCTTTGCCCTGTATTTTGAACCCCCTTCTAAACCCATTTGTCTCAGTAACTTTTCCCAAACTGAAATTCAGTCTTTCAAACATTTTCTTGAGATGATTGTTTTCCAGAATATTCCTTCTGTTATCTAACTTGCCTTTGTCATATGAGTGGCTTTTGTTTCCTTGTTTTTACTTTCAATATTTTTTATAGTGGGGAGTATTTTCCTTTTAATTCCGTAATAGTGAAAACGGTAGGAAGAACCTCACCTCTAGCAGACTTTGGAAAACAAATCTAGAGTCATATAGACTGCAGCTATTGCTCTCTGGTTCACTTTTCCATTTAAGTAGGCTACAGTTTTGTAAAACATTGGAAGCACCAGCAAGGCATTAAGGATTCTTAGCTTGGGTCTTGACAGTGGGAATTGAAGCTTCAGAATTCAGGAATTTAATCTGTGCCTGCCTTAAGATAACAAATACAGAACTGCATGGCAATTTAGCTTACTTGCTTAGTGTTTTGTCTTGTTTTCTACCTTTGTTATGTATTTATCAACAAATGTCTGAATATCAATTTAAATGACATATAGTTGAATAGAAATACCAGTTTCACATGCAGAGCTGGATCATAAGATACAAAATACCTAAAGTACTGAAATTACTGGGAGATAAACATTTTCAGGTTTTCAGTAAGTGGACCTAAATTACTTGCCCAAAATCAAATGAGAGACCTACAACTAACAAAGTAAAATCCTCATTTTTGAGGTCTTAGATGAGCATCCAAAGACACTTGACTCTACTGTGGGCACCTGTATTTTAACAAAGCAGCCCAGTCTCTGGATTAGAAAACCTGGGTTGTGGGACACTTCCTTTTAGCTGTTACCTAACAGGTTTCATTTTTTTCTCATCCTTAATGGAAGTTGAGGGAAGTGAGAAACTGATACACTCATATTTTTCACTACCACAGTTTGATTGTCCCAATACTGCATTCGTGTCAATGCTATAAACAGCTCTGCTTTACTATGGCTTGATAGTGATGCACACCAGAAAGATGATGGACATTTTATCCAACACACATCATTGCCTTGATTTGTATTCTGGCAGAGAATGAGTAAGAAACTGGAGATAGAGGAAAAAAGGACAAAGACAGAACAAAAGCTAACCCCTGGCCACCTCCCTGACAAGATGAGATAATCATGCTGTCCACAAGAAAAGCCCTTCAAATGAACAATAATTTAAGTGTGTTTCCTCCTTGAAGTCACCTTGACATGCTGAAATACTCAAGTTTAAGAAGAAAAAGACATCAAAGGGCGCTCATTAGAAAACGTGACTTTTGATGGATAATTTAAGTGACAAAGTAAAGTTAAGTGTTTGAAGCAGAGAGGTCTTGCCAACATAATGTTTTTCACAGCTGCAATAACACTGGGGACTATTTTGTGGTAGCTGCAGAAACTTGTTTGTGACAGTTGAAAATTCAGTTGGCCAATTCATTGCTGCTTTTAAGAGAATATCCTGTCCTTCAGTCCAATATAATCAGCACCCATTTGCAGCTCCTGTATAAAAGGATATGCACTAGGAAAAGGATAAAAAATTCTCAGTAAGTGACAGCTGAATTTTCATAATGCAATGTTCCATGGGATGTGGACTGGGTCAAATGGGGAAAAGTTCTTTCAAGCTTGCTGGCGCTCATGACAATTGGTATCTTTTTAGTTTCATGGGAATAAAAGGATTCCTTTGGTACATAAAAAAAAAAAAAATACAATAAAACAAAAGTTTATGAGGGATAACATAACCATTGTTTGACATCTCTTTTAACACAACCATTTTAATTCCACCTGTAGATATTGAAAAGAAAAAAGGTTTTATATAAGATTTTACCCTAATATATTTGCCATGCCACTTTGAAAATGGATGTGTGACCTTACAGAAATGCCTTTCTTACTGATGACGCTACAGGGATTCTGGACAGTTACCTGGAAAGGTAGTACAGATGAACGAAGGCTCAATTAGTAAATGGCTATCATGTACCTATATGGCAACACTTTTCCCCCTTATGTTCTGTTTAATTTCATTGAACATGCTATGGTTTAGGTCATTAATGACTTGTAGTACTGTGAATTTATCAAAGTTGCTATGGGAGAACTGGAAAGTGAAGTGAATTACTAACAGAAACTGAAATACACACAAAATTTTTTCTTTGTCTCCACTTAAGAAGTGTGCTGGTAGCACACTCCAGAAGTAATGCTCCCACCCACTGCTGTTTGTAGAGGATCCCACCCTTGATTTCTTGAACCAAAATCCATTGACTTTCAATCACAGCTGCCCGCTGATGGCAAAAAGCCCTCGACCAGGCTTCGGAGTCAGCATCATCTTTCAGTAGGACTGTTCATACTCTTCTATTCTGCTCCATCAGTTTTACCTGGCTCCTCCTGCACAGGAAACTTTACTATGTTAAGCTCTGCACTCAAGAAACTAACAGATAAATTTGAATAAAACAAGCTCAGTAAATTAGACTGACCTTTCTTCTTATAATATGTTTAAGTGGGAAAAAAAACAGCATTCAAAATTCATAGTTGATGTTCACATTATTAAGTAAAAGAAAAATTGATAGTTTTAGAAGTATTCAGTGACTCTTTAAATTGTGACAATAACATCATGAAATCAGTTGAAATTGCAGATTAATTGCACTCAGAAAATTGCCATCCATCATTCTGAGAATGTTTTAATATGTTGAACTCCAAAGCTGAAAGTTGCTTTAAAAAATAACATTTTGTTCATAAAAACTGAAGAGATTTCTTAAATACAGGAAGGAACTGCACAAAGATAAACTGAATAAGGAATAAGAAAGTAAATTTAAAAAAGCCTGCAGCTAAATTAATTTCATAAATCCTAAATCAAAGGAATATACAGAGATCCTGATGGGGAAAAAAACAACCACAACCAAACCCTTCAAAATGATGAAGTTTAAAATTCCTTGTTTAAATGACTACTAGCACAGACACATAAAGAGATAGTTTTAACATGTCAGCCAAACTGGAGAAGTGGAAAACTAGAAAAACCCTTCTACACCTGAGCAGAAAAGTCTGACACATTGTGCTGAGAATTTTCTCTCAAGTTCTTACTGCTTTGAAATAAAAAAAGCAATAAATCCCAGGATTAAAAAAAGGAAGATGGAAACACTGGTGCCAATAAAATTTACAAACTCAAATAAAGGATTTCTCCATCCTTTTAAGTATCCTACAATAAACTCATAAAAACCTAGTTTCTTAAACAAGAGGAAAATGCTTTCATTTATCATACTCACTATGTAAAAGTCATTGTTTCAGAAGCTACACTCTTTGCTTCTGATAAGGTTATACTATTACTTTCCAGCTCAAGTCTTACCTGAGGCCCACAGTAATGCTTATTACATATACAATAGAGCCAAGGAATGAGTGAATTGCCTCAGTGAATACCTGAATGGACTAGCTCAAGCCTTTAGACAAAGTTTTAGATATATCGGAAGTCACTGCTCTTTCTCCTTATTGAAACTTTTTACACTTCCAAGTTCCAGAAAGCAGAGAATGTTAAAAGATATTCTCTCAGTATGAAAACTCGATCATCTATTTTTACCCCACTATCACGATTTTTCTGTGTAAGTACCTTTATAAGAAAAAAAATGCCAAAGGGTTCTTTCACTTAGCAGAAAAGGCTAGATAAACCATAATACGAAAGGTGAAATCATGTGAATTAAAATAAAACATAAGTATATACTTCAAATGAGGAAGGAAAACTATACACAAAACTGTCTTATTCACAAATTTTTGGTCCTCAGATCAATACTGAATGCTTTTCTGGAAAAGATGTTCTAATCAAAGACAAGCTACCAGGCTCAACCCTGGAGTCAAGCATGAAAGACTCTGACTGGTGCTACACAGTAGGTTAAGCTGGGCTGCTGTCATTATTTTTTGTTGAAGATGGTGAATGTCCAAACTAAGAGAGATGTTGTGCTGGATTCACTACTCAGATAAAGCAGAACTGAACAGTAATCTGAGAGTTGCCGTCTTGGCCACAGTGAACATGAGTTAATATTGAGGAGGAAAAAAAAGAAGGTAATACCAATGTAAAGATCCTGTGTATCAGGAGAGTAGGTTTAGGCAGTTGGCATGTGTGAAAGCTTGAAATCTGCCCTGGAAGACAAAATCTTCAAAGGCAGCCTCCTCAAAGCACCAGAATGATCCATCTTGATCTACGCAAAACAGGCTGGCATGGCCAGGGGCCAGGTTAGCTCGATGTGGAACTGTGAGTTCTGTGAACACTGTCCAGGCATCCAAGGATTGAATTAAGAAGGCCATATCCCAGCTGGAGTTAAAACTGGTGAGGAATGTCAAGGGCAACACTTAGCAAGAGAAAAGAATACTTCCAGCAAGAGGAAGACCAAGGTTAACATGGGGTGGCTGCTGAAAGGACAGGAGTTGTTATGCTAAAAACTACAGGAAAAGCTTAGCTGCTCAATGTTTGCCTCAGCTTCTATTGGCAAGGAATAATTCCAGGTTTCCACAACTTGATAGGCTGGAGAGTTGGGAGTAGAGAAACCTAATGAGGTTTAACAAAGGAAAGTGTTGGGTCCTGTACCTAGGGAGGAATAACCCCAAACACCAGCAGAGGATGTGGGCTGACCTACTAGAGAGCAGCTCTGTGGAGAAGGACCTAGGAGCTTTGGTGGGTGACAAGTTGACCATGAATCAGCAATGTGACCATGCAGTCAGGAGGGCCAAAGGTATCCTGGGGTGCATCAGGAAAAGTGGGGCCAGCAGGCTGAGGGAGGGAATCCCGCCTCTACTCAGCCCTGGTGAGGCACATCTGGAACCCTGTGTCCAGTTCTGGGTTTTTCAGCACAAAAAACACATGGAGGTACTGGAGTAGGTCCAGGGAAGGCCACAAAGATGATTTGGGGTGTGGAGCATCTCTTAAATGAGGAGAGACTGCAGGAGCTGGGCCTATTTATTCTAAGTAGGAGAAGTCGAGAGGGGATCTCATTACTGTGTATAAATATCTCAAGGGAGGGTGACAAAAATAGTGCCAAACTCTTGTCAGTGGTGCCCAGTGACAAGACAGGGAACATTGGCCATAAACTAAAACACAAGTTTCACCTCAACATGAGGAAGAACTTCTTTGTTTGAGGGCAGCAGAGCACTGGAACAGCTTTCCAGAAAGGATGTGGACTCCTCCTCTCTGAAGACATCCAAAACTACCTGTGTTACCATCTCCAGGTGACCCTCCCTTGGCAGAGGGGTTGGACTGCATGATATCCAAAGGTCCCTTCCAACTCTAATGATTTCTGTCAGAAAGACAGATGGTTAATGAAGAGCATCCCCGGGATCAGTACTAGTAGTTTAACACCTTGGCCAGCAGTCTGAACCACAGGATAAACCAAGCCCTCTCCAAAGCAAAATGACCATGCACCAGTACAGGCTGAGGAATGGCTATGTAGTGGCTCTACAGAAAAGGACCAAGACTCTTGCTGACACAAGGTACTCATGTGTCATCTTGACAACCCACGCCAACCAAACGCTGATCCTCATTCCTAAACCAGCATGTTTTAGGAAGTGACAATGACCCTTTGACACACTCATATGCTAGAGTCATATGAAGTCATATAGAGCCTTGTGTCCAGTTTTGGCCTTCAAGTACAAAAAACCCAAACAATGAACAAACAGTGAGTTTGGGAGCAGATGATCAAGATAAGGCTGGAATATATCAACATACATTATTTTGGAAAAGACAAGAATAAGTATTATTCCAGCTTCCATCTACACCATGATAGAGATGATAGAACTTGACTACTCTCAGAGATATACATAAAAAAACCCCAAGAGGCAATAGTTCCAATATGTGGCAAGAGAATTTTTCATTGCATAAAAGGGAACAATAAATAAAATAATGATAAAAATTGTTAAGCACTGGAACAGGTTGCTAAGAGAGATGGGAAAGGTCTTAATCCTTGGAGATCTTCAAAACTTGTCTGAAAGAAAAACTGATCAGCATCACCCAGATTTGCATCTTTCTGTGTTCGGCATATGTTTGGATGGTCTTCAAAATTAGGCTTTGAGCCTAATTTTTTCTGTGAGGTCTTTTGACTTTAAAATCCATGAACCTGTGTTTTTCTTTGATGGAATAGTGAAGAGTTTAAAGTGCACTGCATTGTTTTTATGGGGAAGGATTTTGCATATAAATGTCAACATTTTCTGTTCTCATTGTTAACAAACAAAATGGATGTATATATTCACTGCACTTTAGTAAAATCAGTCTTTACAAGTGTCTGTATCTATGAACATTGTAGGATAGATCGTAACAGGTTTTTTTTCCTATTCTAAACAGTCACAGTTAAGTGGAAATCTTAGTTACAAGCTTAAGTTTAGTTCTGATAAATCACACAGGCTGAAAGCTGAACTAAGTTACAGTGGGGAAATAAGTTTCAGAATAATTGTTTGAGCACAAGAGTTTGACTAAGAAATGGAGACAGTACAGTCACACAAATAAAATGAAATATGATAAAATAAAAAATTTAAAAAAATTCCATTAATTACAACTAATTTTTATATGGCATATTTTATTCACACATTTATACACTGAGATCTAAAAAGGACTTTGCAAGCTCTGTGTTCTGAGTAGCTGTACAGAACATCTTTTTTTAATAACTTCTGAAATAGAATCCACAATCTTAAATCAGGTGTTTATGCTCCTAAGAAGTGCCTTGAGAGAAGTGTATCTCAGCATGATATTCACAAAAAGACACCTGTTAAATGACTGCCTTGAATCTTATTTTTTCCTGCGATTTGAACCTTACTCATTACATCTCTTCCTTAATGCAGGGCTGTATCTTAGAAGTCTCTATAGGTGTTGAAAAGGGTTCATTCAAAGCTGATTTTATGCAGCAGCTCAAATATTTGAGCATTTGTGAAGAATAAAGCATAGGCTCCTAAAAAAGGTACAAACTGATAGGTTTCTTGTGTCCACATAGTATCCAACTTTTGAATTATAGATAACTGTGACAACACTTCTTTCCACTTCTTCCTATTTCACCTATATCAATATCATTCACAATGTTGGAGATGTGAGTAGAAATTAAAAAATATTGGTATATATATATAAACATGAAGCATGAATATATAGTCTGGAGGCCACAAAGAGCCCAGTGTTCTTTAAGGATTCATTTTCACTTGGGAGTGGTAATATAATATATATTTTTTAATGTTGTGGGTGAAGGAAGATACACATAAGGAACTTCCTTCTAGTAAAGAAGCTAAAGTGATACTCATTTTTCTTTGTTCTCTTGCTCATTCTTTAGTTAATCTTGAATTAGGTGAAACAGGTGACAGTACAAGTCTCATTTCTGGTGGTGGGTTTTATTTTCCCTCAGGAATACTGACTACGTGTAAGAGGAGAGTAGCAAAAGCATCCCTCCTACGAAAGCTCCAAATTTATCTCCCAAGATAATTCACATCATATGGCTTGTTTACCCTCTTGACGTTTGGGTTTGAATGATCCCCTTACTGATTGCAGATTTAGTCAAAGAATTTTGGAAAGCACAACAAACTGATTGTGAATTTCTGCTTTTCTGGTGCTTGATATGACTTTGTACAGATACAAGCCTTCATTCAACTCTCCCCACTGGGTCAAGGCCATCTGACATTTAACTCATTACTTGTCCAGAGGGGAGAAAGTCCTTTGTGAATAGAGTATTTTAAGGTCATCAGATACATACAGACAGCTCTACAAATCTTGACTCTGCAAGCTGCCCCCTACTTAGAATAGAGTGGTAATTTATTTATTTAATTTCCCAACATACAGTAATGATAATAATAATTGTCATACTTACCATTACTATTTGAGCAGAACAATCCCATTCAGTCAGTTTACAGTGTGATATACTTTTGATGTAAATCACAGAACACTGGAATGGGAATTAGGAGATCTGGATTATATTTATGGCTCTACTATAACCTGCTCTATGACCCTTAATAAATCACACAACCTTTTGTTATCCTATTTCCCAGTTCATATTTATCTGATAGTTCATTCAGAAGAAAAGTTTCTTTTTCAGGGAATCTTCCTTGTTAATATTCCTCAATGATTATTTAGATAACTTCTTAATTACTTTAATTATATTATTGTTAAGACAGAGTACTTTGGAGTGGTGTTACACTATGTGTAGCCTATATAAATCTGGGACAGAGATGAGGCTATTCTTTTTGCTAATGTAACATTTCTGTAAATGTTAAAGAGCTGTAGGAATGCAGGAAAAAATGAGAATAAAAGACAATATTGTACCTTCATCTAAAACCAACCATACCGACTCAGGAATCACTAATAAATCCATTAATTTTAGAAAATTCTACAGTGACTGTTCTGAGACGATAACTTAATAGGCAGGTCAGGGAAAAGGAGATAATTTCACTTTGAATACAGTTTACTGAAGGAGCCACAACCACTTAGGGGATTTTAGCTGTATCTGAATTTCAAATACTTCTAAATTTCAGCTCTGGTTCTATACAGCATAAGCTTCAGCATGACTCCACCCTTAGCTTTATTATATCAGGCATTCTTTTGATCTGATTGTTCATGCCTATTTTGTTATGGGTGTTTATGCAAGAAGCAAGTATATACAATGAATGAAAATCATGACCTAAGCATAAATAGCATATTTTGTATCTGAAACCATATTTACCTTGCACTGAGGCAAGTGGCACCCAAACATATAAAGAAAACATAAAGAAAAAGAGAAAGCATGACTATGGGACTAGATCTAGAAGAGCCACAGGAATATGTAAAAGCAAGGTCCATTAAAACAGGTGGGAAATTTGCCTAATTTTATCAACCCAAATTTAAGTTAAATCCTAGGTAGTATATTAGGGTTTCACTTCTGGAGATACAAGATCTGTTTCACATTAAATAAATCACAAATATATTTCATGAATCTTTCAACCTTCTTCCTATTCTGTTCATCATAACAGCAATACTCAATCCAGTCTGCAAATGAAAAATATAATTCAAAAATAGCAGTGAGTAGAGGGGTTACAGATCAGAATTGATTTAAATGGACTGATGTAAATGGACCTTCATCAGGTCCTGATTCAGCAAAGCACTTGAACATATGCATAGCGTTTAGTACTTGACCAGTCCCAGCCCCTGCTTACCTGAAGCAGAGCTTCAGATGCATTAAAAATGGTTCAGACCTCTTATGCTGGTCTCCTACTAGCAGGGAATGAGCCATTCATTAACTGAGGTTTGCTCTTGCACGAAAATGGACTAGCAACTTTTGAAATACAAAGCCGGACTGTAAATGCGAAGCAGCTGATTTTGAGAGGCTGTGATAGGCTGTTGGTAAAAGGGAGAAAATTGCAACGTCAGGCAGTGCAGTCTGCTAATATGTGTGGTACTGGAAGTTTTCAAAAAAATGAGATTCTGAAACAAAGAAATTCCCACAACATAGGTGGGAGGGAAAAAAAAAAAAAGAAAAAAGTCAAGAAATTAGAAAGGAAATTCAATCAGGAAAGTATTTTTGTTTAGGTTTTTGGTTGCTTGTTTATTAAACTGGTTGTTTTTCCTTCAGGAACCACTTAAATTATTTTTTTCATCATGTTCCAAGTTTCTCAGGAGCTTTCTGCCTGGTACCAAAAGACCAAGACTTTCAGAAGTTCTCAAACAACTGGTGGAACAGTAAAAGTTACTATCAGTTTAAATTTGGGATATACATACTATACGTAGAGTCATAGAATCACAGCCTGGGCTGCAAGGCACCTTAAAGATCATCTCGTTCCAACTCTATTGTCATGGGTGGAAACAACTTGCACTAGAGCAGGTTGTTCAGAGCCCCATCCCACCTGGCCTTGAACACTTCCAGGGATGGAGCAGCTGCAATTTCTCTGGGGGACCTGTGCCAGGTGCTCAGCACCCTCACAATAAAGATTTTTTTTTCCTAACATTTAATCTAAACCTACTCTCTCTCAGTTTGAAGCCATTCCCCCTTGTCCTGTATATGCTCTTGGAAAAGGTTCCTCTCCATCTTTCTTGTAGGGTCCCTTCAGGTACTGGCAGGCAACAATTAGGTCACCTCAAAGCCTTCTATTTTCCAGTCTGAACAATACCAATTGTCTCAGCCTTTTGTCGTAGGAGAGGTGTTTTTGTCTCTGTTTTAATGCAAAGCAGCCAGTCAATCTCTGCTTCTTACATTTTAGGTAACTGTTGAGAGCACCTGGTTACAAAGGCTACCATTTACATTCACAGCTATCCATTACCATCACAACTATCAATATGTCTATGCTGCAGGGACAGTGGGCTCAGAAGTACACTCAGAGCTCCTGGTTCCTGCTCATACAAGCTGAGGAATCAGAGGGTTATCATCTCCCATATCTTTCTATGCACCAAAGCAAGAAATGCACCATCTTCCACATGGCTGGGATGGGCATCTGAGAACCTTGACTCTGGGCTGTATCACAGGCAGATCTCTTCTGCAATGAAGACACAGCTTGCCTCCTTCTTCTGCTAAACATGAACAGAGCTGAGGGACACCCTCAACTCAGGCTACTGGAGGTAAGTTCTGAAAATTACAGCTGGACAAGGCTTTGCATGTAACACGAAGACTGAAAGTCTTCAGGTCTGAATGCTAACAGATCATAAATATGGACCTGTGTTGGACAGTTGTGTAAGAGAAATGAGCAATGAAATCCTGGGATGTCTAAACACACTGGCTTATATGGAGCTATGTCTGGTACCTCTGATCAGTGCTGCTGTAGATGATGAACCTGTAACTCAACAACATGTAGACTTTGTCAAGCACAACAGTAATTTTACAGCATCAAGGATCATCTATTCAAACTCAAGATGAGTGGCATGGAATAAGCCTTTTTTTTGTATAATTAAACAATATTAACTTTAAAAAACAAAACAAAACAAAACACTGGGAGCATTCCCTGGCACAGTTTAATTCACAACCCTAGATATAGCCAAAATAATTGTATATAGAAGCCTTGAAGTCTGGATTGTTAAAATTTAAACAAAATGTTTCAGTTCTGTTGCTGCTTCAGTCCACCATCTCTGTACATGGGTCATGCTGAAGTCCAAACTTTTCTCATATTGAGCCATAGTTTTCATTAAAAATGAGGTGTGATCTTTAGGATCCTCTACTACCATTATTGTCATGTCCAGTGCATACCAGCCTTCAAGGTGGACAGGGTGTGCATGCTGGTTGGGAGACTTTTCTCACTAGACTTTATCTGGATAAAGGTAGGTGTTTAGCTACCTAAAACAAGTTAGAGATATTATGTGCTAAAATTGCCCACCACTTACTACTAATTCAAATGAGGGCTTAAGATGATGAGTTTACACATCTACGTTAAGATTTGAGAAGGGAATTCGATGTTCTGTGCTTAACTGGTACCTCTTTTTATCTCCTCTACACTTCTGGCAGTCTCTCCCAAATAAGAAAATTCTCCAGAGTGAGCCCCAGCATTGTCTGCTGCCAAGTGGGATTTGTAAATGTAGAGCTCAGGATTTGAATGACAGATACCCTGCAGTCAAGAAAAGGTTCGTGTGTTGGGTCTGTCTGGGTTGGAGTTAATGTTCTTCATAGCTGCTTGTTTGGTGCTGCTTGAGATTTCTGACCAAAATGACACTGACAACAGACTGATATTTTAGTTATTGCTGAACAGTATTTACACAGCATCAAGGTCTTCTGTTTCTCACATCCCAATAATTACATTTAAGTTGCACAGATGCTGAGAGAAGCCACAAGCAGGCAGAGGATCCAAACATGCCAGTGAGAGATTCCATGCTGTATATTGTCATGCTCAAAAATAAAGGAGAGGTGAGAGGACTGAGCAGGTCATTTTATGCTTGGATACTATCTGTGTTTTGTTCTACAGATGGGAGATGGTGAGTTACTGTCTTTGCATAAAGTTTTTTGGTTTGTTTTTTCTCTCTCTTCTTCCACTCCTCCACTTATTAAGAGATTTTTATCCTGACCTGTGTGTTTCCTTCCTTTTGTTCTTCCATTCCTCTTCCTCCATTCCACTGTGGGGAGAAGGGAGCAGTGAAGGACTCCTTACAGAATGCTTAGCTGCTTAACCCACAACAGCATGGATGAGCTGGTGTGTAAATATCCTGGGCAGTACAGACATTCTTTCAAAGTAGCCACCCACCATCTTGATAAAAAAAAGCTCTTTCCATAACTTAATGAAACACTCTGCATTTACAGCCTCCAGTTTCACCCACAACATGTGGTTACCATGCAATTAGTGCTTACGTACACCCTTCCTGTATTTAAACTTTTATCTTAAATGATGATGGGTCACAAGTCAGCCAGAGCTTTTTGCCCAGTTGAAGATATTCTTGCCCAATAAAGTACCATCACTGCGATATATATCTGGCATCAGAAATAAGAACACCATAATTCCCTCTTCTGCTCTTGCAAATAATAATGCCAGGACAAAATAAATGCTTTACATAAGCATTTCTGTAATAACTAACAAGAAATGGAAGGAAAAGTTTTATTAATTTATTTGCACTATAATGAACATACCACATCATTATGCTCTCTTTTCTCTTCTTTCTTTCCTTTCTCTCCAGATTTTTTCTCCTGATTCTTTTTTTTTTTTTTTTTTTTTTTTTTTGTTTCTTCCTAAAGGGACGCTTGAATAGAACTATCTGGTTTAGAAGATGAGGCTGACTGATTACTGTAATTCATAGGGCCTTAATTAGCTGCACAAACCATTAGCTACAATTAGACTATTATAAAACACTTGATGTGCTGTGTCAACCATGGGGGCTCATTTATTCTTGTGGCAGGGAAGGGAGGGGGGAAGGGGAAAAGAGAGCACTGTACAGCCAAGCATGCTAATAAAGAATGATTTTTGATTTAAGATGTTGCCGATAGTCCCTCAAAATTAATCTCAATAGCTGTCTAATTTGTGTCGGTGGATGGTATATTTATTGTAAAATGACACCAAAGCTAAATGAGTTACCTGAAGCAGGACTGCTAATGTCAGCGCCTGGAGACGCAACTCCATATGCCATAATACAGCAAGGCACTGGGGGTGAATACTCCCAGTGGAGCACTTTGGTTCATCTGTCTCTGAAAATGCAGCAACCTGACTTACACTTTATGATCCTTAAATAATAATAATTAAAAAAAAAAAAAAAGAAATATGAGCAACAAATTCCAGAACAGCTTTCAAAGGTGAGGGGGGTCTTACAAGAGCATGGTCCAGGCAGAATAAACCTTATTGAAATTGGTTTGGGTGTTGGCATATGTAAAAGTGGAAATTATGAGATTTGTCTTTAAAGTGAATTAGAGTGGAAATAATACAGATGAGGTGAATTTTTCTAAAGGGCTTAACACAGTGGGAATGTAAGTATGACATTCTTTAACTTAGAGGCCTTTTTTGTTTGTTTTCCTATTGTATTTTCTGATTCATATTGTATTGATCTAACTTTCTAGTTGCAAATTGCTGGAAATACATTTATAGATTCCTTTAATTTATTTCTTTTTTTTTTTTTCTTTTACCCTTGATTAATTTCCTGCTAAACACCTTTGCAACAGAAAGTCAGGAGCTTAAAAAGGAGAGATTGGTTCAATAATACATGGCACTTGGTCTTTTCTGTACCATGCATGAAAGTATAAAAGCACAGAGGGGAAGAAAGCAGAATCTGTAGTTAATATGTTAGATTGGGACTCAGAGACCTGAATTCTGTTCCAGTTGTGCCCTACATGACCTTGGGCAAATCCATTTCTCTGTGCTTTTGTGCAACATGGGGACAGTCACACTTTCTCTCCTATTATGCTTTGTTTCTTTCAACTCTGGGCCCAGATTCACAAAGGTAAATCAAGGTAATTTATCTTGATGGACTAGAAAGTAAGAGCTGAATTACCTCTGTGGATCAGGGTCTAAGCTTTTTGGGGCAGGGATTGCCTATTGGTTTGGGAAAATACAGCACTTGGCATGCAGGACCAAATGTCATTTAGAAACTCTAAATCTTCTTGCAAAAAAATCCCACAACATGCTGCTAATAGGATGGAGTTGTTACACTGCATACGCTGTGATTAACTAACTGATGATCTTCAGTGATGCTGCAGCTGCCAATACACTTTGTACTATCCTCAGCCATTAATATCTCAGCAGAAACAGAGCTCAGAGTGTCCAGCCCCAAAATTACAAGCCTCTGTTGCCAGAGCCAAAGGAAGGTGAGTCACTGGTAATTGCAGCTGAATGTCCTGTCCCTCACTTAGGATGCTGAGCACTATAGCTAGTCCAGGAATCAGAGACAAAAACTTGGAGCATGACCCTCATCACTCTACTTACACAGGGAAATGTAAACGTGAGGTGAGAGGTAAGAGTTACCTGACTCTGGCAAAGAGGTGGCAGCCACCATTTCTCACATGTAGAAGTCCCCTAGAACAGTTTAGTATGATACTGTCTTTTCCTGTGTCTGGTCTGACTGTTCCAGAGCAGAGCAGGTGTCATTGTGTGCATCTAGAAAGTGGCTGCCCTGACCTCTCTCCCTTATTGCAGTCTTGAAAACCAAACTTTCTTCTTTGCACATCTAACTGCCAAAGAATAGCACTGACATAACTTTAACAAAAATTGCCATGACATTAATGACTGTTTACAACACACACATTCATTTAAGCTAGAACATTAGAGTTTCATGTGGAAAATTTTGTCTCCCTTGAGAGGAAAAAACAAACACCCCACACTTCCACCCCTCCAAGATATTATGGAACGCAAAAATGTCACAGCAACAAAACAAAACAAAAATTTAAATAATATAACACAACAATCAGCAAACAAAGCATTTGTATGGGAGTGCATGTACCTATGTATGCACACAAGTAACAGCTATACACATTTCTATGAATCTAGGCATTGACAAAGAAAAATTCACATAAATTGTCTTTCATTCAAAAATCTAAAGAAAAAAATCCTGTTGCACTTTACAGTCAGTCTGTCAATAATAAAATAATTTACATATAGGCATGGAGCTGTGGTAAAGATTGGTGTCAGAGAGAATTCAATAATTAGCAGTTAATTGTAAAATGAACTAAGTTAGATAGGGCTGCCATATTATAATTATGGTGGAAGATGAAAAAGGATTTTCTGGATGATGAAGGAAGGATCAGTCAAGGATGACCAAGAGCTCAGTTCAATCTACTAAGATGAATGCTATTAAAAACCACACTCATAAACAATACTCCACTGGGATTTGAGGAAATACCCTGGCCTTATAGGAAAAAAATGGCTAAGTTCTGCTGTAGATTGATGAGATGGGACAGCTGGTATTTGCAAAAGGAAGAAATTTAGTCTTTTGCTTTAGGCCTAATTATCAACATATCTTCAAAAGAATCCATGGTCCACATACATGACTGGAAGGAAATTCTAAATAAATTACCTCAAATTCATCATTAGATAATATCAGGAAACAGCCTGGAGGAAATAGGTGGGGTGGGTGGCTCCTCTGACAGAAAAATAACCCCTATAAGATGGGAAAGTATATTCAAAGTCTGTGGTCTTACAAAATTTATTAAACATTTATCCAGTGATTATTGAACAACCACTGTTCAAGCAGCAGTTTGTTCAGTTTCCAGGCAGTCCTCACAGTAATAATGACAGAAGACATGGATGCCTCAGGAGATGTTCCCTGGGGAGCTTTTCTCAAACTCCCTTAAAGCAGGATGCTTAGGCAGCAGCAAAGACTGCCAGCACAGGGTGGATGTTCTAACAGTAACAGAACAGTGAGAAAAGGCAGAAGCAAAATCACAGAATCACAGAACAACCTGAGGTAGAAGGGACCCACAAGGATCATCAAGTCCAACTCTTAAGTCTTCACAGGACTTTTCCCAAGAGTCAGAACCCGAGCCTGAGAGCATTGTCCAAACACTTTTTGAACTCTGTCAGGCTTGGTGTTGTGACCACTGCCCTGGCGAGCCTGTTCAGTGCCCAGCCACCCTCTGGAGAAGAAGCTTCTCCTGATATCCACCCCCAATCTCCCCTGACACAACTGCATGCATTCCCTTGGGTCCTGTCAGTGGTCACCAGAGAGAAGAGATCAGTGCTTGCCCCTCCTCTTGCCCTCACAAGGAAGTTGTAACTGTGATGAGGCCTCCTCTCAGTCCCTCTTCTCCTAACTTTCTCTTTTTCAGCCCCACATGAAATGACTCGAGGTTTTCTCTAAGCATTTAGACCCCCCTTGCCATGATTCCTCAGGATTTCCATTTCTGAAGCAGTGTCTTACTAGGCTTTCTACACAGCGATCTACATTTTGCCTCCGTCCTTCCTTCCCTGTTAAAGAGTGTGCAGGTCTTCCATGACTGTTATGGCTATGGCATATTTGCATGAAAAGGAGATAAAGGATTTCAGGAAGGTGTTTTCAAAGGTTCAAGCAGCAGGCAGGCACAATATTCCTATTAAGGATCTATATGTACTTAGAGCCTTCAAAAGTCTTGCATTTAATTTCCTGGTGTCTCGGTTTTGAAAGACAGGTGTCTGCTAAGGAAGGCAGAGGCCCCCCTTGAAGTGGCAGATATAACCCCTTTTCCCTCCAAGTTATTATATTTTGAAATCAAGGGCCTTTAGGCAAAGATGTGGGAAATAGGAATAACAGTTCTTTACTCTATATATATATGTATATAACCAGTCAAACAAAACAACAACAACTATGGCAGTAACAGCAACCACAAACCCAATGCCAGCCTTCTTGGCTGTCGGGCCCTTTCCCCTCGGGTGCAGTTCCGCTCGCAGCCGGCAGGGGCGCTGGCGGCTCCCGGTGAGCAGGGCAGGTGCGATGGTTCCCCCGCGGCTGCAGGGGGCGCTCCGGAGCGAGCTCGGGGAGCACGCGGCACCGGTGCCCTGGGATCCCGGGAAGGGAAGGAACAAAGGCTTCACAAACCCCTGGGCAGTTGATCCCGGGCTCTCAGGAACGGCAGGCTGGAACGGCAGGGATGAACGCAAATCCCGGGTGGCAGACGAGATGTATCAGATGGGAGAAACCCCACGGAGGCCCAGGCAGGCAGGGCGAGCAGGGCTACAGCGTAGCAGAAGCCCGAAGCAGCAGCAGGGCAGGGCAGCCACAGCCCGGTCTCCAGCAGGGCAGGGAAAGCGGCTTTTGGGGGTCCCGGCGTTGTTTCCAGCAGGAAGAAAGAACGGCCAAAAAGAAAGAAGCAGCAGCTCCTTTCTCTGCAGCTTCTCTCTCCGGACGCTCAGAGCGAACTGACCCCACACCCAGGTGTAGACAAAAGAGTAGCCAGGCCCGCCCCACTCCCCTTTTTGTCTTTCTTAAGTACAGCTATTTGTCCCCTAGCAACATGCATATGGGAGAAAATTCCTTTAACAGGAAAACCTAAGACTAAACTAAAACCCCAACACCTGGCTTCTGGAGCTAGCATCACCCTGCTTTCTGTATTCTTTCCTTTTTCTCCTAACTTTCCATTCAATAGCTTATACTTACAATGTTATTTTCAGTAGTTTGGTTGGTATGTTGCTTTTTTATTCCTTTTTTTTTCACTCCCCTGGGAAGTCAAACTGTAGAGAGTATTACTTAGTGATTCATCTGTAGTTCCTTCTTGAACCAATTCCTGCTTGTTGCTTAGGACTTACAGATGTTTTGTAGAGATACTGTAAAAGGCAAAGAGTTCTCAGCCTCCAACAATACAGATTTTAAAGCCATAAACCCTCCAGTTTCTGAGAAAATAATGGAGAACTCACACAAAGAGAGCAAGTGGGAAGGGAAAGATTAAGATGAGGCAGAAAAATACCACCTTTTTTATTTACTGGGTTTGACTTAGATCTCATAAATTCTCTTTAATGTAATGATATCATTTTTTCTTGTTCCAAAGGAATAGAAAAAGATCTTTCTGATCAAAATTTATCACAGTCAACATAAAAAAAAAATGGAACAAACCAGGATAAAACATTTAACAGCAACATTTAATAATGTATACAATAAAATATTGCAGTAATATATTGACAAATACAGCAATAAAGTATTAATGTGATTATGCTTCATCAGTGCAATAGCCCTTCCTCCTTGTCTTTCAAACAGTTTGAATAAAGTCTCTCCCCTCTAATCAACAGTTTCACCATAATCCTACAAAAAAACCCCAAACAAATAACATACTAGAATTTAAAATAAAGATTCCCGAACTAATTTTCTTGTGACAACATATCCAGATACAGACTAAGGAAGCTATAATTTATTTTTGGTTTACACCAGGGTAAGTGAAATGAGAACTTATTCCACAACAGCTTAATTAGGAAGATATTGTAGCTGCAGTTTTTTTAAACTTATTTTTTCCACTCCTGGGAAAAAAATGCAAGAGCTACTGTCACCACTTTCCAGATGCTGACTGAAGCATGGGAAGAGGAATTGTCCAAACTATAAATTAAATCTATTCTTGAAGTGGCAATGTCCAACTAATTGCTACAATGTCTGGAGGCAGCTAGACACCTGAGATGGTCACAGGCTCTTGCGGACATGGATGGGTAAGAGTGAGGCACCTAAAACTGCAGTTGATAACAAACATTTCGGAGACAGATTCTCACTCTGGGCAGCTGGAGGCTTCTCTCAGCTTCAAATCCTCTCGCATAATTAAACAAACCAGGTCAGTTCTTTCTCATATCTGCAAGGAAATGTTCATAAGGTTAAAGCACTCTTATAGTCCATGTCTGCTCATGATTCAAGCCTCCTTTTCCTCTGAACAGCTAAGAAACCATCTGCATATGAGATTCTATTTATTGGTTGGAACATAAAGGGTAGAGCAGATAACCGAGTGAGAAACCCTTCTTTCAAGCATTTTAATTAGTATTTTTATATGAGCTCTCTATCACCAGATCTTATCAACAACTACTTCATATATCCCAGCTGTCTTATGGAATTGAAATGTTCAGGGAGGATAAGGCCACTTAGAAGTATTTTTTTTTTCAATGTGATGGTTTCTTCAGTCACATTTCCTCCTTAAGACTGAGAAGATCCTGGCATGTTATTCTGGATGGATAAAACAAATGGAATCTGGTGCCAAAATTACACCTATACATGTGTTCTGGTACCCTTAGTGTGCTCACAGACATGTCATTGCCAAAGGCAGTTTGGGCTTTTCAATACAGAAAGACAGATATTTAATTCACATATAGTAAAATATTGCATCACCTCATATTTTGTGAAAAGGACTCTTCAGAAATCTCACCTGAGAAAATATATAATTCAGTTTTGTGTTTTCAAAAAGTCAGTGACTACTTAAGCAACAGAAAAGTTACACATAGCAGAAATAACGATCTTCTTCTCAGGTTTGTGAGAGACGCTCAGATAGCATTGTTAATGGCTTTCAGACGTGTTTGGAATTAATCCCTTGCATCTTTGTCATCTTTTTCAGATTTAATGACTTGTTGCTTCCCGAGGTAAACAAAGAGGCTCTCTTACTCACACATACTACTTAGAGCAGTGTGCATACCAGTAAAATGAAAAGGTGGCTAGACTGAAAATGTCATTTCCTGTGACTCTGTTATGACCTTTATTCAAGCCAAATTCCAGTTCAACATGAGTCACAGCAGTCTGATGGATGGATTGAGTTGAAGCTATTGAGTCTGCTCCTGCACAGGCCAGGAAAGAGACAGGTGTGCTTGCAGCAAAATCTAGACAACAGAGGTACAGAAATCAGTATCTTACCTACTCACTCATCTTCCATTATACTTGGTGAAGAACAATAGACACTTCCAGGTCACAATTCATCTGATCTCTTTTAAATATCTACTTTGGTATAAGATGAATTTCATCCTAGAAATGCTCACTGACTATGCAGAGCCTCTAAGGTGATATCAGCACTGCAGACATCTACAATTAATCATTTCTGTATAGGTGTAAAGATGGTGGAAAACCAAAGTTAATATTGGAAATCCCTTTCTATTCCTTATGAAAAGTCACCGTAACCCTGCTGCTCAGTAAGAAATAAAACTTTCCCTGATAACTGCAACAGAGAAATCCTTTTATACGTAAGGAGGACCACTTTTATGGGGGGAAAAAAGTATTGCAAGAGTGAAACAGGTACAGGAAACAAAACAGGCTGAATTGATACTGATCAAAATTGATTCTATTCTTCCCTTCTTCCTATACTTGATACTGGTTGTTGAAAAATTAGGTGTGATACCAGACCTCAGGCCAAGTCATCAGTATTGGAAATGCCTTCTATTTTGCTTACACTGGAGATTTGCTCTGCTTGTGTCTTTCACCAGAATCCTGAGAGTGAAGGAGGCAGATTCATAAAACATGACATTTTCTAGCTCAGCCTCCTACAGAAACCAGCTGTCTATGAACACCAGCAGCAATCGAGCTGAGCGTCTTTCCCGCCTCCTGCTGTTGTGTGGACAGCTCCCATGCATGGCACACACACATAGCTGTGTTTTTATGTTACTGCCTCTGCAGGTTCAGCCTGGAGATCTGGTCCAGTCCTCCCACAATGCTGTGGCTGTGAGGCTGGAATTATGTTCCTCATTTCCAAACTATCAAGAAGCCTCACAGGCTACACAAAGGCTTTCCATATTATTTTTCCAGCTTGTGTTCCCACCTTCCTTGGATTGAAAAGCAACTAGGTTACTAGATCAAACTGAGAAAATATCTGTACACAGCAGAAAATGCATGCCATTGATGAAATTTGGAATATTAACTTCAGAGTGTTATACCAGAATATTGTCACAATTTTGAATTTCCCATCATTATTCTCAAAAACCAAGATATCAAAATTGCCATAAAAAATAATTCTGTCTTCATAATGCTTCTAGGGTTTTCTTGGTCATTTTTGGGTTGGTTGGTAGTGGGGTTATTTTTCCCCTTGCTATTTTTGTGGGGGGGTGATGCAGGCTGGCTCAAAGGGTCGAGCTCTGGTGTGCTCTCAGTCACAGGGAACGCAGCGTCACTTCCAGTAGGTCCTCAGGGAATGCCTTCGGTGGCAAAGCACAGCGCAAGCTGAATGTGCGTGCTGCTTCCTCCCCAGAGGAGGCATGACAGGCAGCCAGTGTCTGGGCTCTCATCAACCCGGAGGTAAAGGAATAGAGAGGGGCCTCTGGTGTGGGTTCCAACAGGTTTATTGCTGGAGGGTCCAGGGACCAGAAAAGTCCCCAAGGGAAGCCGTGCATGGCTTTTTAAGGGCAGGGGTGGAACAAGGCGGGGAAAAGGGAAACAGCCAATGGGGTACTGTTGAGGGGGAGGATACAATTGAACTGGAACCAATGGGGAAAACAAGGAGGCGGGAGTCACAACAGGGAACCAATGAATAACCGAACAAAGGAGAACCTTCCAGAACAGGGGGAGGTAGCTTAAACCTGGGGACCGCCCAAGGGGAGGCGGCCTAGACTTCAGTGCTGTTCCCTGATCCGCCCTCCGACCCACTGTCTTGGGCGGGGAAATCCACCCAATGGATGGCCCTGGTTTGATTGGCATTCCATGGCCTCAGCCCAAGATTAGGCTGAGCCACCCCAACAGGGGGTTTTTGTGTTTGGGTTGTTTTTTTTTTTTGGTTCGTGGGTTTTTTTTTTTGGTGTGTTTTTGTTGGTTGGTTGGTTGGTTGGTTTTGATTTTGTTTTGGATTTTTTTTGAGGGGGTGGTTGGCATTTTTCCGTCAGAAAAGTCCCTTAGGACAGGTTTACAAATCGTGGGACCATATTGATCATGTCCTTGCAGAAATAATTTTTAGGTATTCCAAGTATGATAAAAAATATTGGCTGCATTTGTTCCACTCTGTCAGGTAAATATGTATATGTGCAATTCTTTTAAAACATTTAATTATTTACTCAGGGGACCAGAACAGCTGTTCTGCCAGGTAAATATATTTTGTGACAGCTTTTTAAGATGTGTATTATGTTAGATCTATTTCCACTTAAATGCATTTTTTCTGTAACACAAACTCTTTTAAAAGGCAAAATCTATTACCTTCAGAGGCATTCTCTTCTATCACATAAACATAGATTTGGGGGTCATGCTTTGCATAATAAAACAGCACCAGCAAGACTCTTTGAAGAGTCATTTTCCTTGATCATATGGGCCAGACTCTGATGTGTTCATTTCTAAGAGGAACAACATTAACTGATTTTAGTGGAAGTTTCTTTAATTCTTACATAGCAAAGCAGATTCCTGCATAGCAGTGTAACACACAAAAGTTAAGCATGAGTAACATGAATGGACAAAGGGCAGCTGAACCCGTACTCCAGAAAAAAATGAATGAGTGTGCTGAAACACTGTTTTGTGTCTCAACATTCAGTCTATCTTTCAAGTAGAAAAGTCAGAAAGTGACTACTTGATCACAGCACATTTACCAGCTGCTCTAGAGCTGGAAATGCCTTTGGCTCTAGGGCTGTCTTCTTCAGTTTTATGTTCCTATCATTTCTGGGAAAAATTTGTCTTCTTTTCAGATGTATTAGCTCATCAAACAGGGTGATATGTCTGGCTTTTGAAGGTGATTTTTCCCTTAATTGCTTTGTGAAAAGCCATTTCTAAAATTCAGGTTTCTAAGTTACTTTCTTGCTCATTTTTTTTTAAAAGTAACAGGGGACTATCACCATGGCTATCGGTATGAAATGTATGGTAACATGTTTAGGAGTAATGGTATTTTTGTGCTTGTGGTAGTCAAAAATAAAGATTTGTAGCAAAAGAAATCAACTTTATTACACCAACCAGTATCCTTCTTCTCCAGATCTCATGTGCTCAAAGGCTTGCTCTTCCTTCTCTTTTCTCAGTTTTCATTATCAAAATATTTGTTCAGCTTTCTTTTCCAATTGACTTTAAATTTTCCGGTACCAGTAACTTTGACCTTTTTCCTTTATTAGATGTTGCACAAAGGGATTCCAAAAAGAGAAGCCCAAAAGAGATTCACCTTGTAAGCAGTGGTCACCTGATTCTGATTTTACACATTCATTAACAGATTAATTTGATGCATTACAAGCTCATCGAGCTATTAACCAATTTACACTTACCTAAAATTTGTAAGAAAATGGCGCGTGATATAAGGATAGGGACACTTGGTTGACCTGCAAGTGACTGCTGAAGAAAATACTTTGATAGGTAACATGGAATGAAGTCCTGAAAGTTTTTTATTTTTAAAACTGGTTGGAAAGAGTCTGAGAAAATGTGATTCCTCCCTTCCCAAGGGTTCTTGCTTTGCCTAAATTAGAAGTACTTTATGGATATCTGATTAAGATGGTATAACTCCAGTGATGTTAATGATGGCATCTGATATTTATGTTTCATTTGAATGTCTGACTGAGAGCAAGTAAGGGGATGTCAACAGACAAGCAAATTAAAATTGCTGAACTCTATAGCTAATAATATATAAAAAAAAGAAAAAAAAAATCCCCAACCTAATGCTGTTCCACATTTTCTAACTTCACCCAGAATGGTCTGTCTGAAAGTTGAACAATGCTTGATACATTCCTCCTTCCATTTGAAGTACCTTGCCAATCCATCTGAACAACTTTAATATTAACTCAGCATGATGTCTTTTGGCATTCGTCCTCCACATTTTCTCTTTTTTCTCTTGGGCTGATAGGAGAACTTTAATGACCCAAGTTTGTCTTCTGACAACTTAGAATGCTGAAAATTTTGTTTGGCAGAATCAAGGCACTGGAAAGATACTCTAAGTGTACCAGGATAAATTGGTACACCCCAAATATATTACTTTCAAGTTGGCTTTCCCAAACTATCAGTCTTTTCCCAAAGAACACGTTTTGGACCACCAAGTCGTTGCTCATCTTCAGTGGGTACAGTTTAAAACTTTCTGTTGTTTCACCAACATGAGTGACTCTTTAATGATGTGTGTGTTTCTATTTCTTCCTAATCCCACTGCTTTATGCACTGAAGCATCTTAGTCTATGTATCAGATTTGGAGATATATTTAGCTGTATAAGCCTCCATTAGTTTCAATGGAAAATTTAGTAGCAAAACACAAAGGTTATGTGTGTGAAATCCATCGAGGAACCTCTACTTCCTCCACCTTCCTGGCCCATTTAATTTAATTTTGTGTAGTTTTTTTTGTATATACAATATCTGACAACTCTGTGAGATGAGATCTGCAAGTCCTTGCTTCAGTGGTTTCAAATACTACTGTCTCTTGCTGTCTGCCCCTCTAGATGTCTTCGCTGCTCTCAGACCTGGGAAAAGACTGGCAAAAGGCTAGGTGTGATTAAACTTCAGCTGTACCATTGGAAGGCTAGCATCTTCACTCATATTAGAAGAAACACTTTCAGTCTGGAACACCTCAGGGAAGAGTGTATTTTTCTTTTACTGAGTGTGTTGGGGGCTGTTGTTGCTTAGTAGGTGCAAGGTGAACTTCCAAGCAGGGCAGAGCCATAAGCACTGAGAGATTTCCCAGAGAAAATTTCTCAGCATCCTATGATTTTCCTGAAGTTTTGCTTCCCAAGTTATCTTGAGGCAATGATGTCCACAGAAGAGTTGGTGTCAGTTACAAATAGGCATGTACACTTTAGTATGTATATAAAGAGATATTTTCTCCAATATTATTTCCTGAATAGAGATAAAAATCATAACAGTACACTTGAAGAATTATTTTTATGTCTACAGGGTTGAGTGGAAAGTACACTTTGTAAAAAAAAGAAAATGTATGGACTTGCATGAATAAAAAGTTTAAAAATAAGAATACCATGATGTTGCTTAGATCGTTTGACTGTAATTTTTTTTTTTTAAGGAATGAGTATAGTTCTATTCAATATTCACTTTAAATATTAATGCTGCATTGTTCCTTATTCCTAGTGTTTAAAAAATGGCTGCCATAAATTCTTATGTTCCTGTCCTTTAAAATGTTTATGATTTAAAAATAAGGCAGTCAGCAGTGTTAAGACACAGCCTTTTAATTTAGGTAAGAACTGTTTTTATGGAAACAGGTGCTTTTTTTTTTTTTTATCATACCAAAGGAATTCAGGATTAGGGACAAGAACAGGTTAAAAATAATTTGTAAGTCCAGCTACAGAAAGCCTGAATGATTCATATAGTTTCAATTCTTCCTGTGAATTTGTCCTTTGCTTTCAATTGTTCTTATTTACATATAGCCTAGTTTCAGAGCAGAGACCTTTTAAACACATCGATGGGTCAATAAATCTATGCTTTTAATAGGGATGTACTTTTGTCCATTCTTTATTTTGGAGCTTTTCATTATTCATCGTCCTGCATGACTATACACTGCTGCACATGAAATGTTTACGTTGAATTGATTGGTTCTTTCAACACATTTGATTATTAGAAAGTGCAAAAGGGATGTTTTCAAGGTTTATAAAAGCATATGTTGACCTTTCTTTGAGAATATAAAAGGCTGATTCTACTGCCGTTATACCCTCTGCAGAGGTGATGTGGTGTAATGTCTGGGAACATATAAACTCTCACAGAAGAATGGAGAAGTTGCATTTCCAAGGACACATGGCTTAAGGACACTCTTCTATTATGGTGTAGACCCTTCTTCTGCTTTCTGATGCTTTCTTCCAGCTGCCTTTGCTAATCATACGCAGAGCTGAGAACATGTTCAAGAGTCTGACATCTAACAACATGAAGCTTTGCTTAAGCACAGAATAACTGTCTGAACTTTGAGACACTGCTCTCAGAAAGGAATCTGAGGCATATTTCCTATGAGCATGGCCCACTTTTCACCCTGCCTTACTGCCTGTGTATCACAAGTGTACCTGTACTTGTGCCCAAGGAAACAGGTTGCCTTATGCCCTGGCGATCGCATTCCTTTCAGTAAGGAATGCTATTGCAGGGTCACCACCTGGGAGTCCAGTGGGCTGATGAGGCTTATGTGGTGTTAAGTTGAAAGCCTCTCAGGCCAAGACTCTCAGGTATGTTAAGACATCAGATTTTACTGATATAAAAAAAAAAAAAAAAGAAACCAAAAAAACCTCCAAACATTTAAAGATCTCTGTAAGGAAATTATTTTCCAATAGTACCTTACAGATACTACAAATAAATCTTGTGTTTGTTATGACCATCCCTATATGTAAGGGGAATATATTTATGACTAAATTGTGAGCAATGGCAGAAAATTCTCCAAACTATAGGAAATAGTTTCTAAATACTCTGGTAGAGGAGCGAAAAGAGAGGGGAAGGGATGACTCTATAGAGTTCCCTGTATTTTGACCCAGACCTGAAAGGATAGCAGCAACAGCAAACAGCACAGAACAGATAACTGGTTATCCTTATGATCCTATTCTTTCTGTCTTTTAGTTGTATCCAAAGGCAGATTCACAGTGACTGTAACTTCCCTTCTGCCTCCTGCTGCTTGACACGGACACTGTGGCTGCACCTGGCTTTGCCTGTGCAGTCTGGATTTAAATCAATGACCTACCCAGGGTCTCAGAGTCTATAATGTTAACGAGTGTGTACACAGCCACTGTGTACCCCTAATGACAGCAAGAGTTTCCATGAAGGGTACTGGAAGGACCTCTTCAACTCTCTTCTGCTGGGTCATATTTGCACCATGCAGCTAAGGGGAGTAGTATCCAGTTGAGATTTCTGATTTTTTCAAGGGAAGACGTGTGGATAAGATCCCTAGCTATTAAGAAACATAACAAAGCAAAGCATAACCCTGTGAAAAGTGTTTCTAAAACACCAGTGATTTTCTGAAAGCTTCCATAAGTTAAAATTATAGTCTTCTTTAATACCTGGGACTGAAATAGGAAAATCAGTATAGGAATCATTTCCTGCTGTATTGCAACAAACAAACCAACAAAATCGGAGTCTGTACTTTGAAGATGCACAGGCTCTAAACCTTTCCTAAATAGGGACAAAAGGCAAGACAATAGACAATATCTGTTTCTCCAGTTTGGGGCAAAATTTTCTGGTTTGCCTTCTGCATTGCAGATCTTCTTAGGTTGGCTCCCTCTTTCTCTCTACTTCTTACAGTTTTCAGACTTCTTGTACTACTAAAAGCTGGACAATTATAAGGTTGCCTGTGTTATGCTGTAGCACAGTAGAACTTCAGCAGGTCAAAGGAGTTCTTCTGTCTTTCGTATTATCATTGTCCCATTTCTCTCACAAGTGTTATAGTGTATATTCTGGGATACTGTTCCTCAGTCAACCTTTTCTCCTAGGTTTATTTTTATATCAGATCATCATCAAGTGGTCTCCATTGTACAAAGCACTATTTTCAAAAGTGGTTATTGTATTTCAGCTTACAGTGATGAACACAATTACCTTTAGGTTCATTTAAAAAAAGATGAAGAAAAGAAGAAGAAAAAAATAAGAAATTCATCTGAACAAAGAAAGTCTTTGGAGGAAGGTCAGTTGGGTAAAGGGACAGCTGTTTAAAAAGAAAGACACATTGATCTAAGCTTCAGAAGTAGTAAAAATATACAAGAAAATTTGATAACTCAGGCTCTCATTTAAATGAAGGCAGAGAAAATAATTTACTGAAAAGTTTTAAGTCTAATACAATATCAGTACCTAAGACTGTTCTAAAGAAATTATCTGATGCTTTTGAAGGAGTAAAACAAGACAAGGTCTCATGCTTTTCAGTGACTGGTTTTGAATATGGGTGCAAGTCAGATTTAAAGAGGAATTCACAGTAAGTAATAAATTGAGTATTTTTTACCCGGTTAATTAGGCTGAATTTCCACATAGGGCGTAGAAATGCCGTACCTCCATTTCACATTTTGCACTGAGAGTCATGTGAATTATCCACTCAAGGTTGCAGGGAAGTGTATTTATACCAAATCGGTACTCAGAGCACTGGATCATGTGATTTCTCCTCTCCTTAGGGAGGTCAAACAGGATGGATTGAAGTTGAGCTGTAGGATCAGTTTTCATATTCAACCCTATGCAAATAAATAAATTAATTAAGAAAAATCTAGGTCAGCCAAACCAATTCAGTATAACATCAGCCCAATGAGTGAGTAAAAGTGTGTTCCTCTAATCACTGGAAGAAAATTATAGTAATATTTCCTCCACAGCTGAAGTACCAGAGTTCTGAAAATCCTGGAGATCCTGCTCCTCCAGGAATTTTAACTTTGTCTCACAATTGTATAATAGCCCATTTGCCCCAAGAATTTTTGAACAATGGGGATCAATAAAATCTCATTTTTTAAATAAGTGCAATTTCACTGAAAAACTTCTAGCTTTCTCTATCCTGTTATTCTTATATCTGCATTTTCATCCAAGCAGAAAAACACTGCATTCTGTTTTGCAGAAGTCTTAGGCTAGAAGTAAGGGGTGTCTGTTCCCGTTGTTTTTTTTATATCTTTCCTCATTTTTATTGGTAAACTATCAAGCAGGATGTTCCCCCCTCCTGTTTTTAAACAGCTTAAACTGATTGTATTTCAAAAAAATGCAGATGCCTATATCTTTTATAGGAAGAAAGTCATTAAATTTTGTAAATGTTAGAAAAAAAGAAACTATGAATGATATTCTGGAAAGTGACGGCATCGTAAAATATGCACAATCTGGTCAAGTTCCAATTAAAAAAAATGTGTTAGCATAAACAACCTTTAAAAATAGCAATGTAAAATTTACGAGCACAGAGTGGATTTGGAAGCTGTCGCCACGCCCAACCACATTTTCAGTTCTCATCAACCTGGTTTCTAATTCTGCATACATTTTAGATTTGCTGACATTTTCATATAGAGAGAAACTTTCTGCAGCTGATGTGAAAATCATCAAGCCCTGCACAGCACTGAAGAAGGATTCTTTGGACGTGGAAGAACATTGTGCTGACAATTCCATCTTTATCTGGCAAATATTTCCTTTCACTTTTGTTGCTCTTGCTACCTCTTTAAACTGCTTGGAAATTATACAGGATCATAAATTAATTAAAATTGGAAAAGGCCTCTAGGGTCATAGAGTCCAACCATTAACCCACCACTGCCAGGTCCACCACAAAACCATGCCCCTAAGTGCCACAGCTAGCTGTTTTTACATACCTTCAAGGATGTTGACTTCACCACTTCCCTGGGCAGCTTGTCCCAATGCTTGACAATTCTTGTGAAGAAATTTTTCCTAATATCCGACCTAAACTCCCCTGGAGCAACTTGAGTTTCACATTCACTGTTAGAGAGTGTTTAATTATTCATGTTTAAATACCTAACAAAGGGAATCTAGGGAAGGCATCTACTAAACCCAAGGCTTCTGATCAACACATCTTCCTTGATCTGCTGCTGTCCTGTGAGCCTTTTTTCAGGTAAAAAAGAGCTAAGCTTTTAGGAGTTGGTGGATTTCTTTTCAGTCCTTTTAGGTGTCATGAAAGTTCCCAATCACTTTAATACAAATCCTCAAATTAATGTCTATCACTATAATTAAATTGAACTAGCTTTTCATTCTTAAAATCTTTGTTCTACTGTTGCTTAGCCCTGAAGATCCTTCGAGTGTACAGATTTCTAACTTATAAACACTTGGGTTTTTCTGGCACCTCAAGTTGTAATTCTGGGTGTCTGTGTGCAGTCAAGTGTTAACAATATTTCAACTGCCATCCACCAGAATATTCCTTCATTATTCAGGTGTTCCAGAATGTCTTTCCTATCCTAAGATGGGATAGAAAAGCCATCAAAAGCCTAGAGCCATCAAAAACTTTGTCTAACTAAAATTAAACCTTTACGTAATTTTTTTTAACCTAATGTGGAGAAACTAAAATTGTTCTGTGTGATTTATCCAGAGAAAGGGATTATAAGTAAGAAAACTATGACAACATATCTCCCAAACATTAGACCACTCATCTGAGAGAGCAAAATCCCTGATCCCTGAACTAAAGAAATATTTGAATTTTACATAAAGCAGTCACTGGGAAAAAAACCTGTTAGTGACTGAAATGTGGGCTGGAATCCATGACCCTCCTTCCCAAATGAGTGCACTAACTACTAGGAGTCTCTTGCCTTGTATTTTGACTCTAATGAACTATTAAAACATGTTAAAAAACTATGATTCTCCACATGAAATGTCAGTTCTCTTCATCCTAATCTTGAGAGATGAGTTTCAGTGCTCTTGCCTATTTCTCTCCCAGTCTGTGTAAGTGCAGCAACAGATGGACTGGTTTTAGCTCTCCCTAGTTACTGAAAGAAGATGTTCAAACACTTTACAACAAGTCTGTCAGTGCCTACTGAGGCACTGACAGAAGACTATCCTTGCTGATAGTGAAAAGGGGAAGAAAATCCCAGGTCTGATTACCAGGTGATGACAATCAGACTTTTATTTTGTCTAAAAATGGCCATTGATTTCTTTCCAGAATATTTCACCTCCTCACTCTGAAGAAAGTTAAGCCAAAAATATGTTGATTTGTTAATACAACACATGATTATGAACTGGTTTGGCTGGCCCATATTTTTGTGTTCTGGCAAATCAGCTATTAATTAGAGAAATACATGACTCTTTTCTTGCCAGATGAACTCAGTACCTGCCTCTACTTTGCTATTCATAGTGGATGACAAAAACAAAGAAATAAACAAAGAACTATTGGCTGCTGAGTATAAACTGTGCTTCAAAAGATGCATCTTTTCTGCTACAGGATTATGCCCTTTCTTCACCCCCAGAATCCTGGTTTTTTTCAGTTTCTATTCACCTCATTACCTAATATAACATCTTATCTTTCTATCCACCTCTTCCCTGAAAGGCTAAAAAAGTCAGAGAACGTTGCCAACCAAGAGATTTGTGCTTGTAACTAAACAAATGAAGATTCCAGGGAGAGCCTGCTAGGAAACACTACAGCTCTCAGTGGTGCAATGTTTTGCTGCCTCTTCACGTGATGAGAGAAATCACATTTTGAAGAATACCTTCCACGCAAGACATTTTTCTTCCTATCCTCTTCATTCGCAGCACCTGCTTCAGGAAATATATATTTTCCACATACTGTTCAAATGAACTAATCTATTTTCACTATGTGTCCTTTTTGGCAAAATATCTACAGTATTTTCTTTCATAAAGACAAATTCTGCTCTTTTGGTATTTTTCCTCTTCCTCTTTTTATTAAAAAAAAAATATGATCCCTTATTTCCTCCTTAGAGAGAAGGAAAAAAAAAAAAACAAAAAGGAAGAAATAAAAGGCAAGAGAAAGAGCTAGGAAAAAGTAAATAAAAAGAAACCATACTGAAGACTGAAGAAATTAAAAACTGAGGGCTAGAACCCCAACTATCAATGAGGCTTAACCTCATTGAAAATCTGTCTGTGAATATTTAGTTGTTTAGTGTTTCTGCAATGACATTTCTGCAGAGAGCAGCATGAACGAAAAATTGCCATTTTTTTATCATCTGGCCTGAAACTGCCAATACTGTGTCAGCTAGGAAAGATGAATTATTCCATTCAGCTTCTACAGAAGGTGCTTAAGTAGAGTTAGGTTCATGGGAGACCAAGTTTCCCAAATAAAACTACATTTCTTACCAATGCACAAGGTGTTTTGCAAAGAGACTTCTACTATAACATCTCTATCAGCATGTGCACTTATCTATCCATCTTCCTGACCATTCTTTGTTTTTTTTCTGGGGAAAAATATCCTTCCAGGTGATGAATCTGTTTGCAGCATCCAAGGCAGATTTTAGTCCTTCTAAAAATTCATTTATTTTAAATTTAATCCCCCTCCTTTCCCCAAGTTCTATATGACTTTTGGTCTCCTTCCTATTGATCCCTGGTGTAAACGAGAGAAGAATGCCTTACTACTATAACACTTCTCTGATTTTTAGCACTTCCATACACTTTGTGATTTTCATCAGACTATCTAACACAAAATTTTGAAGGCCATTGATAAAGAGGTATATCTGTGAGGGTTTTCTGTGGTGGAGTTTTTTCAGTTTTGGTGGGGTTTTTTTGGATTAATTTTGTTGGGTTTGTGGGTTTGGATTTTGGTTTGGGGGGAGCTTGTTTTTTTGTGAACGTTTAGAAATCCCCGTAACTTGAGCCAGAGATTGAAAGACCTTTCTATAACTTCCTAAGGTATTTTATTTTATTTTTCATAGTGATCTGTGAATATTTGATATTTATTTTCAAAATTTGATCCCTGATATACTCTCCATCAATACGGAGAAGACACCAAAATTGGAATTCATGGTGATCTGAAAATATGTATGTGAAGGACAAAACAGCATAAGCTTTTCAGCACTCAAGGAGAAACTGCATGCCGTAATCACACTAAGAATATCATCTGACATTAAAATGTCACACGTATTAGTAACAAACCCAGAGAGGGAACTTCTATTAAGTGCTGGACTCATGATTTTGTCTTTTAAGGTTTGAGTTGACATATACTTGGGATTGTCATGCACATTTCTTTACTGTCCTGATTTCTACTGGTATCAAAATTTGATTTTGCTCTCTTTTAAGAAGCAAAGACTAGGATTTCATCTATTAAATTAAATTTCTGTTAGCTTTATTTTCATTTAAGTCCTTCATTTTGTTCCAGCTCTCATTTATTTTATTTGTCCTTGGATTAGGAACAGAGAGAAGATATAGATTGAAAATGTTGCTTGATTATCTTTCTAAATAGGTGTGTTCCTATAAGATATTTCAGTTAAAGCAGAAGCAATGCAGAGCAGCAATAGCCTAGAAGGTGAAAAAGCCTAAAGGTGTAGCTATCTATAGGGAACAGTCAATTGTTACAAGCATGAATGTGTAATTTTGTACATTTGAGTTAATTTTCTTGTGGAAAAAGCACTGGCAACAGTTAATGTCTGAGCTGGATCCTGTTTAATACACTGCAGACACCTTTTCAGACAGCATCTGTCTTCCCCTGCAGGATGCCAGTAAAGCAGGTAGACAGTCTCACTTCTGAAGTAAAAGCAGCCCTTGGTATTTTTGGCTATTGCTTTCAGTAAGACAGATCTTCTGACACTGGAATTTACCCAGAGAAAAAAGATATTGGAAAAGCTATGGCTTTGTCCAGCACTGAATTTAATACTGTTGCTTATGACTATTAGTCATTACCAATGTCTGAGTGCTTTCAAAGAAGAATTCCAGGAATAGATATGACAAGGCAATTCCAGGATGCTAATGTTTCTCTTTTTTGGTGACCAAAACAGTACTATGCTTCTCAAAGTCTTTGAAGGTTTGCAGTTGGTCTGGGTTGTGGCTCAAAATGGGTATCCATATTTACATCAATTTTTTTACCAAGTTTGGTTTAGGGTTGGGTTTTTTTCTGTCATAAGGACACAGTTTCCTATGTTAATGATTTGTTCCAAGTCTGTGAAGGCTACAGTCAGGATCAATGGATCTTGAGAGCCAGAGGCACAGCACTCTGCATCTGATACCTTACAAAATTCCAGTTCCTTGACATAACAGTCAATGAACACTGAGGGTTAAGGGATCATCCTCAACATACTCTGTAAAATTCACCAGCGGAAAACTTCCCTCTTTTTCACCACAGGTCTCAGTGAAAGCAAAATAAAATCCATGTGAGACTTTCTCTTGCCTTCTGAATTCTTGGGGTGCTTGAGGATATGCTGTGGTGGTCTATTTACCCATTGCTTTTCCCATCCCACATTGTTCCCACTTCTTTCCCCTGCCCCTAGCCCTGGCCATGCCCTCGGGTTCTCCCTATTGGTTCCTGTACCCCAACTCCACCCATGCACCACCCCTGCAATCTGACAAAACCCCCCTACGCCTGGATCATGAGGTCTCTCTGTCTCTGGGGGTTGCCGGGACAAGATGTAACCATTAAAGGTCCTCTGAAACCCTCATGGAGGGTCCCTTCTCTTCCTCCTTCACTGTCACTGTGTTGTAGAGCTGATAGCTGCTGGAGCAAAACTGTGGAGCCGTCTGAAATGGACTATAGGAGAGAGAAATGGTCGCACTGCCCTAAGCAGCCCGGCTGAGCTCTCAGGGAAAGCTGCAGCTTGCTAAACCAAACCTACCACTGCAACAATATGCCTTCAAATATTATTGATGATGCAAATGGGCCTAGTATCACTTCCTCACATGAGTCATTAAATAGTCTGGGTGAGAACAAGGACAGCTAATATAATGAGAAATGTTTATTTTCTTTCACATAAGAACAGTGGGAATGTCTGTCATGGATTACATGAGTCTCTAAAGACAAGAAATATCAGAAGGTCTCACTAAAGCATAGACAGTGGTAGTAATCTTTAAGGCACAGATAAAACATGCTTCCTCCACCTCCATATACTAAATCCTTTCCTCCTTCCAGTCTGCTTCCAACTCCCACTTTCTTTGTTCCAAAATCAGATGTTAGAAATGAGGAAAGACCTCTGAACCGGTCAGAGAGGATCACAACTCTGCTGAGCAATGACCAGTACGTGGGTTATTACACCCATGTCCCAGCCAAAGGCAGAATGAAACATCAGATTTCATGCTGATACAGGGCAGAACAAAAGCTTGGCAATGCAGATGCAGCTCACAGGAAGACCAAGGATGGGACTGTCTTGGATCCAGCTCAACAAAGCAGATGAAGAATTGTGCCTGGTTACTGTATTTGCTTGTGAAAAAGTGCAAATGTCTTCAGGAAAAATTGGGTATCCTTGCTAATTTTAAAAGGAAGAAAACCTGCCAGTAATGTTTTCAAATTGATGTTTTAGAAGGAGTTAAGTAGAAAATGTCCAGAAACTGATTTTAATTTTTTTTTAAATCTTTTAATATTATTACCTGTTAAGGTTTGCTCAATAATGGTGTAAATACTTCTGCTGCATTAAAAAAAAAAAAAAATCAATATGTTTAATATTTAAACTGTTGCTGAAGGTGAATTTTCTTTCCTGGGAATTCCAGTGATGAAAACAGAAATAGGATCACAAAAGCAATGAGATCTGAAAAATCTGTGATTCTCTGTGTCCTCTCTGTGAAAATAAATTCTGTGAACTCTCTCACGAAAGATATTCAGTATATTTGGCACAGGATTATAAGCAATGTATATCCCTCCATTATGCAATGTGAGTCATACCAGACTTGGAAGTGACATGATTCAGGTCCTTCTGAATGAGCCAACATCTCCTGCAAAATTTTTGACTGTGATGTGCTGTTGTTCATTTTTTTGGAAAGAAATGGAAAGTTCATTTTAAGCAGGTTTGGGAGTAAAAGGGAAAAACACAGATGCAGGGGTATTAATCTGCTGTGAATAACTTATGTATGTCAGGGTCCATATTTTAAGTAAATGTTCACTGCATCATTAAACTTGGGCATTTACAGCATGCATCAAAAATAGAAACTTAGTTCAGTCAGAGAAGGCAAAGGTTTGCAAGGCAGGGTGTAAAATGGCACAATTCCATTGATTTCCATGGAGATGCAGAAATTTACATCAGCCTGGAGTGTGGCCCACAATCTCCTCAACAAAAAAATAAAGTCAAACTGTGAATATGGAAAAGCAGGAATCTGCCTAACTTCTTCTGACTTTGAGAAGGTTACAGACAAGGTTGACAGTGTCAATGCATACAGCATGATTTATCTGGAGTTTCAGAAAGCCTTCAATAAAGTTCCACATGACAGGCATCTGTTTAAGTTAAAAGCTACAGGGATCCAGGATAAGACATGGAAGTGAATAAAGAAATAGTTAAAAAACAGAACACAAAGGCTACCTGCATGATCAGCTAGGCTGATGCCTGGGCAAGGCTGGTAACAGTAATGTTTTTGACATAATTGTGTTAGTTCTTTTAGTTGCAGGAGATGTTTGAAAATGTTTATTGCAAAAGGGTACTGAAAAAAAGAAAACAAAGAAAGAAAGAAAACCAATAGAAAATAAAAGGAAGAAAGGAGAAAACTACCCCCAGTCTTGCTATTGTTTCACAGATTTTTGCAGCACGTGATCAAGAAGGACAGTAGAAAATAAACACTTGCAATGAAGCAGGAAACCAGATCTCCAGCAGCTGAGTGGAATGCAGCTGCTTAAATACAGCCAAGCTACAATCAGCTCCAAGTTGAGAGCTTGTTATAGTGGAGGGAGGGGGATACAATCAGGCTGGATCAGTAGGGAGAGCAGACTCCCCTTTGATCTTCTTTCAGCTTTCATGCATGTATAAAAAATGTAAATAAAATAGACCACCATTTTCTGTAAATTAAAGGAGTCTTTTTCCCCCCTCAAATTATCCAGCCATATTTTTTCCATGTGCTTTCAAACAAATTAAAACAGCTTGAAAAAAAGGGACTTAAATATATTGAATACATAAAAGTGGGAGTTCTGCATAATCAGTCTCCAAGAGTTCTTAAATCTCTGTATATAAACTGTTTAAAAGTAAATTGAAATTATTCCTTAATGAAATACAAATCTGAAGTCACTTGAATAACTAATCATTTTATGACCCATGCAGTGAATTTTTAATGCCTGCCTCTACCTGATTATTTTAGATATGTCTGTGTTGTAAAGTAAAAGCTACATAAATCATTAATGTGTTGATACAGATCAGTGAGCTGACTACACTGTATCTGATTCTTCGGGACATACAGTGTGTGATTTGCCTTACTCCTATTTTGTGGAGTCCACATTTATTCCACATTTGTTCTTGGATAAAACCTAATTTGAAGACTTTGAGTGTTTTTTTATAGGATTTACAGGATTGAGATTACCTACACCCTATAGACACAGAATGTGCAAAAATCTGCCACAGGTAAAGAAGATACTGCTTATAAAACAATTAATGTATACTTGCAGAAAAGCCTTTTATCCATGCTACTTAAATTGCTTTGGAATAATTAATTAAGTCTTAGAGTACACAAAACACTTTTGAGGTGGGTAACTACTAGGATTTCTACCTACAGTCTGGTAAACAAGGACAGAGCCATTGTCAGCTTGAAATAAGAAGAGATTTGGGAATAAAAGTCAAGTGTCCTTACTTTCAGTTATCTGCTTTAATGGTTAGAAAATAAAACAAAAGAAACAAAACAAATCCCATATGAATAAAAAGCACATTTTAAAAGTACAAGATGAGTCCCTGAAGTTGAGGACAAAAAAAATGAGATCTGTAAAATATTTAAAACTCATAGACTATTGAAATTGGCACAAATTTGTATGTGGGAATTTGCTGAAAAGAGAAAAGCAAGCCCAGTGGAATAGCATTTACCTTTTTCCTGGGTTAGTAGCAGGGATTTGCCCTTTCTTTTTAGGTCCCAGGATTCCCTTGCATTAATGAGCACTCCTTTTCCAGTGGAAGTGCTGTTCCTGCTGTTTTGCTTTAGCAGCTGCCATGATCGTTTGCCTCGAATCATAAAAGAGTGCCTTCTAAATCATTTTTTTTTGTTTTGTTTTCTTTGATCGTTCCTTTCAGCTTCCATAAATGAGTTTTGGTTCTTGACAAAAGTACTTCATTTGCTGAGTACAGTTAAACAGACACAGTTTAACAGAATATCTGATATTGGTATTCAGGTGCATTTTTTGCTTTTTAACAGCATGTGCCTCTGGGCTAATATAGGGAGCCCAATATAATGAATGTTTCTGATGGAATAGGGTGCTATCGAACAATCCCATTGATGTTTGGAAGAGAGTTTACGTGTGATCTTACTGCCAGATAAAGTTTTTGCAAGACCAAATCCTTTGTCATTGAAATACATTCCGGTTTTACTATGACATAAATGTAAATAAGTCATTTTGCAGCATGTGAAGATATTCCTCATGAACGTTAAAAGATGCAGTCTTGAACAGGGCACTCACGTGACCCTTTGGCTTTTTCAGTAGTGATAATTTAAAAATGGAGAGAGTATTTGTAGGAGAGAAAATACTGCAGATATTTGAGAGTGGATGAAAGGATAAAAACTGCAATCAGGTCAAAATACATATTTACTTCCCTTCCGCCTGTGTAAATCCTTAATGACTTCACCAGAGTCAACTGTGTTACCTTGGATTTTAAGAGAGTTATTGAAAGTGGAATCTGTTCCGTTATATTATCAATATGGAAACCTGCAATTACTTCTCTAAAAGATAACAAAGAGCCTGTCAATCCTCTTTCTTTATCCTTGTTTGATCTGGATTGCTGATGTGCTGGTTTTTTTTTTTCAGCATCTGATGTACGTTAATTTACCAAGTATGTTTGTGACTTCTCTTGATAAGAACTCATTTATTTTTGGTTTGGTTCCTTGTAAACTGACTGAGGGGGAGAAAAGCCTCTTTAACCCATTTCGCACATGCATTGTAGTCGGTTAATGGGGTATTGAAATAAAAAGCAAGCCATAAAGACTTGCAGACAGAAGAAAAAAGTCTTGAATGTGTTTGAAGTGTAGTGTTGATGGGTGAAACATGCACGTTCCAGGTAATTATGCTGAAGTCCATGAAGTCCCTACTGATTTAAATAAGAGAAGGAATGCATTACTTTGAAAACCAGAAGGGATAGTTAAAAGGTCTGCTTCCACCTCCTGGAAAAAATGAACTATAGAATTTTACCCAGTTATCATTGCAACAGGGAAAGCGTGCTCAGCTTGGATTTATAAGTGAGTGCAGTCAAGCTGAGCTATATGTGGTGCAACCAAGGCCTTTCTCAGCAAGAGCTCTTAACAAGAACAGTATTAATTGTTCTGGCAGTCAATGGCTAGTGGAGCTCATTTATTCAGTAAATACCATTAAAAAAATAATCTGTGCTTCAGAATTCAAATACAAACAGATGAAAGTTATTTTGAGTCTTATTATAAGCTGACCTTAAACTAATAATCTGAAAACATATATATGCCACCAAAATAGCCCTCAAAGCTGCATTTTATTTTTCCTGGAATTCATTATTCATTTGCTGGTTTTGTTTTTTACTATTAATGTGTCATTAGTGCTTCTTCTGGGCCAGAACATCTCAAACTCTTCGCAGTTCATCTCAAGATGTAGGAGTTTTTCTCTTTTTGGAGGTGGGGACAGGTTGGGGAGTATCTACAATATGTCTCATGTAGATTTGCTGATATGTGTCCAGTCTCTCTTTCTGGAAAGAGCAATGGACAGACTTTGTCTATCTGCTGCTTATTGCTGCTTATTTTTTAAGATTTAAACCCTCCTAGTCACCTCCATGAAGATAATCTCTCCATTAATTACAGAAGGAATCTGTGGTGAGTGGGGACCAGATTAAATCCTTCAAAGTTAGGTAGGATAGATCCAATTCCTAATCTCCCATTAATTAGTTAATATAAATAATTAAAATAATAGTGCTTCTCTGGATCCCCAGCAGGTGCAATAGTGGTGGGAATTAAGGAACAGAACTGAAGCAAGTCAGACTTTAACTGATTTTAACTGATTTTATATTTCTGTTACCTGCACCTCTAGGGAAACCATCTACAAATCTAAAATGAATTTCTTGTCCCCCAACATGAATAAAATCAGCAGGAGCAGAGGTTCCTCAGAGGCTAATAATTCACAAAAACCCATCACTCTCTGTTCATAAATTATATTTTTGGAGAAACATATTTACACTCCTTATGTGCCTTATCCTAGTTATAATGTACATATATATATTTTTTTTAAAGATATTGAAAGACAAGACATTTTTAAAATGTTCTCATTAATAACAGCTCCTAAATTATTTCTTCCAGAACTATTTTGGAGCATCTCCAATGAAACTGCACTCCAATTTGTCTTAAAACAGTACCAGTAATTTTTTAGGGGTTTTTAAATTTCTTTTTTCTAAAGAATCTAGGTGTCCCCAAAGGGTTTCTATTCCCCTTCCACATGCATGTAGAGTCCGCCCAAGCACCAAGCACTTCTTCATTCAGAGTGTTTTGTAATGTTTTCTTCCTCAGTGAAGCACTGGCAAACCTATTAAAAGCATCATCACACAATGTTCTTTCACACAAGAGAGTAGCACAGAGGATGCTACAAAAACAGAGTTGTGAGTTTAAATGAAAGCTTATACAAGGCAAGTCTGACAGGAATGCATATTTCATGGTAGTAACTAAAACCTTGAAATGTTTGGTGTTGATGCTGCAACTGGGATAAAATTTTGGTAGTGTTTAACTCACTCCATGTTAACTAGATTATTTCTGTGAACAAGTCCAGTATGAATTCTGCTTGAATTCAAAGGACTTTCAAATACATCTTTGTGGCAATTTCAGACATGTATTTTTCCTAGTAATATAGGCCCTGCTTGGTGTTTTAAGGCGTTGATCCTTAAATGACAGAAGTCAGTGTAGCTTCATTGAAATAATTTTTCTTGGTATGGAGCTGACATCCAGTCGATAGTACTCTTGAAAGCTCCTGGTGAATATTGGTTAAGTCTTTTATCAAACTTTTTGGGACAAGTAGCTGTTAGGGGAAATTTCTAAAAGGTAAATTTGAAACCCTAATTCCCCTTGACTTTTACTGAATGTCAGTGAGACTTTGAGTCATAAATTCAGAAATAATTAGATGCTGAAATAAAAGAACAGGCAGTTAGTGATATTTTGGGGAAAAAAAAGTTAAGAAAGGAAGAAAGAAAGAAAGAAAAGAAGAAAAGAAAGAAAAGAAGAAAGATAGAAAAGAAAGATAGAAAAGAAAGAAAGAAAGAAAGAAAGAGAAAAAAAGAAAGACAGAAGAAAGAAAGAAAGAGAAAGAAAGAAAAGAAAGAAAGAAAGAAAGAAAGAAAGAAAGAAAGAAAGAAAGACATAACCAAAGCCTATGCAGGCTTGTCCAAAATGGATTGTCCAAATCCAAAATTAAGCTACTCTTGTAGCTTTGTTACATAAGTAGTGCCAAACTGTTATGAAAAAATTATCTAAAAAGTCTAAAATTAATTTTTGAGGCTGCTTTAACATTCCTGAACAGTTTAAGACTCATGTTATGCCTGCACTCAGCTGGAATGCTTAAAAAAAAGAGAATTTATCTCAGCTGAGCACCCTGTTTGTGATGCTTTCTCAGACTACAATTAATGTGCAAGGCATTGATGCCTGTCTCAGGTGATTCAGTCGTGGCATCTGGTTGTTCAAAAAAATCCCTCTGCCTTTCAGGTGTAATATATTTAGGCACTAAGATACTCAGGTGTCCTGACCTATTCAAGACATTCCAGGGCACAGAATAATTAATCGTTAGTTGAAGCAGAGATTTACCAATTTATGGACAAGTTGGCTGATATACATGAGAGTCCTCTCCAAAAACAAATGTCACTACAGTCATCCACTAATTCCTACAGCTGTTTTGACAAGCAGGAATTTCATTTTAACAAAGTATTCATTTTAACAAAGACAAGTACCAGATTCTGCACCTGGGATGGGGCAACCCTGGATGTATGGACTGTTCAGACCAGGAAACTGAGAGGAGACCTCATCACAGTTACAACTTCATTGTGAGGGGCAGAGGAGGGGCAGGCACTGATCTCTGCTCTCTGTGACCAATGACAGGACTTGAGACAAGGGCCTGGAATGGACTCCAGGGAGGTTTAGGTTGGGTATCAGGAAAAGTTTCTCCTCCCACAGGGTGTTTGGGCACTGGAACAGGCTCCCCAGGGAAGTGGTCACAGCACCAAGCCTGACAGAGTTCAAGAAGCATTTGGACAGTGCCCTCAGGCACAGGGTGGGATTGTTGAGGCTGAGATTGGAGGGCCAGGGTTGGACTTTGATGGGTTCCCTTCAGCTCAGGATGTTCTATGATTCTATAATTTAGTCCCAATTAGCATCTGAAAAGAGGTCAGTGGTGAAGGGGAGAGGCTCAGACTGGGTGGTGGGCCTAGGGTCGTTGGTTGCTGCATCGCATTTTGTGAAAGCAGTCCATCTATGCTTTGTTTCCAACTCCCAGGACAGAGCTCCTGATACAACTGATACAGACAGAGGAAGCTGAGAAGTTGTTGCCTTCATCAGAATACAAAGAGAATGGCTGTTCTGAGTTAAAGAAACAAATCACACCACTCTGATCCAGCAAGTTATTTATACTTCTATTGATTATTTGCAAGAATTAATGTATTTTCAATTATCTTTTCATAAATATATTTTTGTATAACATAACTTTTCGAAATAATTTCAAATCACTTTGGAAAGATGTGTGTGACATGGTCACTGGAATCTACTCTAGCCTCTAGAATTTTCACAGTTTTTTGATATGCTGAATATTTCCTTTTCAAGATAGTACTTAATATATAGCATATGGTGTAATTCACATTTGTGGCTGTAAGCAGACCTAATTATTCCTTGTATGACTCAGAAGCTTTCATTTACAGAATTTCTAAAAGAAATTCAGATTCATTCAAGGTGAGAGAATATTATGCTTAAATTATTAGATACGAATGACCTCTTAACAATTGTAAGCAATCAGGAGGATCAATTTCAGTCAAACCTATAAAAATCACAGTCTTTATAATTTAGGTGGTCTTCCTGAAGAAATTTAAGTTATAATTAATTAAAATTAGTAACAAAGAAACTGTGAACAAAGTATGAGTTTTAAAGGAGACACAAGTAATAAGAATAATACCAATAAACTGATGATACAAAGACTGACATTTAAGCAGTACTCTTTACCACTGAATGTCTGACACTGAGATAATTAAATGTAACATCAGTTATATAACCTGAGTGAAAGCCAAGGTGTACAGTGGCAAGATATCTTTTCCACAGTATTGCAGTTAGATAAACAGAAAGTGTAATCAAAAGTGGTTTGCATTTCTAGTTTTATTTATTTCTTTATTCTATTATTTTTTTTTTCTTTTTAATGTAAGATGTTTTTGTATCCACACTTTTTTCGAGTCCTTCAAGTAAAGCAAAAGCTTTAAAGATTTCAATAAGCTCTAGACCAAGCTTTGGTGGGTGTGAATGTCAAATTTTTCTACATAGTCTCAGAAAGTGAATGTGGTGTGTCACAAAATAGAAGTGAGAACATTTTTGCTACTTCATTATTTTGATGGGAAAACTTGAGGAACTTATTTTCACAGTAAGGGTAGCCAGCAGAAACAGGTTAACAAGAAATTGCCCTCACTGACCACTGACAGTAACACAATCCAGTTAATGACACACTAAACATTTAAAGAGAAAGGAAAAAACAAACAAAAAAACCCTCCAAAACCAAACAAGACAAACCAAACCAACAGCAATAAAAAAGAAAATGACATCCAGAACTGTGACTAGTTTTATGTTCTTAAAAACTAGGTTATGAAATGCTTAATCACACTTAGAGTCACTTCCTAGGCAAGATAGCTACCCCAGAAACAGAAAAATTGAATAAGTGTGAATAAGTGATTTTCAGTGCAAATGAGGAATTCACAGTTTGGCCCAGAGGCTATTTATTAGAATTATTACCTCTGAGTGTTAGATATGATTCCTCACAATAATTATAAGTTATATATACAATGGCCCAATTGAGTAAAACAACAAAGCTGCACCTTTAAGCCTCTGCTTAAAATTCAGCAACAGTAGTAAGTGTTAAAATCATGAAAGATGATTTCTGATTCTGATTCTCAGAATTCACCTCGTTTCAGTGAATACATGACAAATTTTACATTAATGGCATTTTTCCACCTACATACAGAAATTTTTGTCAGCTCTGAGTAGAGGTTTTGTTTCATATTTCATGGTGTGTTGGGTCTAAAACATGCTTTGGGGAGGAAGAGTAGAAGCTAATTTGATTTGTGTCCTCAAGGGAAACAAATGGATTGTGTTTCTTACTTCCTATCAGAGAGTAGCTGGAATATGTCCTGCTTTTCCAGTGCGGTGACTTCAGGCTGTACTTAGTGACCATGCCAGGAATGACACAGTGGGAATGATTAACTGCTGTGAGTTGGGAGTCATGGATGCTGTCCTGGTCCTTAGCTCCCAGACAGTCTCATCCATGTGGAAAAAAACTCCTAACTGGTTGGTCAGAATTCAGAAGTGTTTTCCACTCCCCATTTTTTGTGTATAAGGTAATGCTTAAAACATAACCCTGTGTTTGGAAGGAGGTTTATACATTTAACATAATTGCTTCCAAGAATCTTCAGAAGGTTTTGACATGATTTTCTGACAGTAGAGGGCCAAATGTCAGCTGAGTAACATTTCTTTTGCTGCGGAAAAACAAACAAACAAAAAAAAATCTCTAGGTATTCGTGCTTCACTTGTAAGATTTCTTAATATCTATTTCTTGTCCTTTTTTCAAAGTGTTTGTAGTCATGACTTTAATTTGGGGTGTTTCTTAATTTAAACATAGTGGGGTTTGTGGGTTTTTTTTTTCAAAATATATTTCTACAAAGAAAAGAACAATTATGCTATAGCAGAGACATTTTGTGAAAAATATTTCAGGGAAAGGTGTTTTTTTGTCACAAATGAAAATGTTTGGCAATTTTAAAAGCAGACTTTTAATGGTTTTTTATATATTTAATTATTTTCAAATTCTGCTTAAGTAAGATTATATAAAAAAAAAAAAAAAAAAAAAACCCCGAAATATGATATAGATTTGATCCTTATTTGAAAACCTGGAAAATATACATCTGTCATTGCCCCATCCTGTTTCCCCATTTCCCCATCCACATTCCCTATTCCTGGTCTAATACTTGGTGTGCTTGTGTGTAGTTATGGTCTTTTATGGAGTTAAGCTGCACAGATTTTTATAGCCTTCTGTTTTATCACATGAGAAGAATATGTGTGTGAGTTGGAGATGGGAAGGGGTGGGAAATAATGAGAACATTTATTTCTACTCAGTAAAATATTCAATCTTCTCAAAAAGCAGCAAGTAGACTTTATCTTGCAAAAATCAAGTTACAGTTCTGTCCACTTTTCTGCTTTTTCCCCCCATCTCACAATTTTTAGACCTCCATTCAATATGTTGTTCTTGAATGTACTGTACAAAGTCACTTTCCAAATCTCTAGAAGACTCTTGTAGGCATTAATCTTAATCTTAATTAATCTTAATCCAATGAAAGGTAGAAGGCCTTCAGAAGTTAAGTCTTTACTGGATTAGGTTCATCAGAAGCACTAAGGCGAAACAACAAACAAACAAATTACTCTAGGGGCTTGCAAATGGGACAAGCAAGTTGGAACAGAAGTTCAGAGGAGCAGCATCTCATTGAGGTGACTTTTTATTTTATACATGAAAATAATTTTTATCTCTTCATTAAAAATAAAAGATTTACAGGATGCTGGTACACCAGAGATGTATATAAAAAATAAAAAAATAGGTAATTTTTGGGCTAATGCTAGTAACAAATTAGAAATCCCTTCACTTTGAAGTGCTTTAATGCCCAAATTGTTTTAAATTCTCAGTGGTTGTTTTTATTCATTGAAAAACTGTCGATTTCTGTTACATGTGTTTATAGAATTAACTCACAGGAATCTCAGTCAATTGAAGAAATTATCAAAATTTGGGACTATAACAAGTCTTTTGGTAGTTGAAAAGATGAAAATTGAAAAAAAAAAAATAAAGGGAGATTTAGACTCACCTCAGATGACTTTTAGCCACATTACTGAGTTGTCTTAAGTTAAATATATATGTGTTTTTTTTTCCCCTAGACTCACTGCATAATCAATGGAAAGAGAATGGGAAGTCTTAATATTGATTTCTCTTACCTGTCACTTAAAATGTCATCTTGAAATAGTTTTGCTCTCCGTGTTCACCGCCAAGGAGACCTACAGAAATCATGCTCTGAACTTAAACTTCTGTTAGATGCCTAAAGTTAGATGGAGTGAATCTGGCTTAATTTCTGCAATTCACCCTCTTTCTAATAATGACGTTACCCAGCTGGTCAAGAAGGTGTTGGATGGGAAGATATTTCAAGAAGTTTTCCCTGTTTGCAGGTAAATAACCAGATACCAGGATTTTTTTTTTTTTTAATTGCTGTGGGTTTTGTTTGTTTGTTTGTTTGTGGTTTTTTTTTTTTTTTTTGGTTTTGGTTTTGGTGTGGTTTTTTTTGAGAGGGTAATAATCTGCTAGAATAAAATGAACAAAAAGAAAATAATTCAGATTTCAACTCTTTATTTAGATGCCACAGTTTTAAAGACAGTTTTAATATCTTTATCCCCTCTATCATTGCGTGAGATGTCTTATGTTATACAATGATGTTACACAAGTTTTGCTACAGTTCCTTTTTTAAAGATAGCTATGGTGAAGTATCAGCCATTTGATTATACAGAACTTTCCCTGGCTTCTCTTCCAGCTTTTCTCTAATATTAGATAAAACACAGGACATGTTCAGATAGTGGCACAGCATATTATAGCAGGTTTTTACAGTGAAAAAATGTTATTTCTTATTATCAAGCCAATCTTTAGATTACTAGGGTTTCATGAATAAACTTTTTTAAAGGAAAAAAAAAGAAAAGGAGGGGAAAAAAATAAAGCATTGGTGGGGATAGAAATTGCATGGTCCACTTTAAAATCTAATTCAAAAATGTTCCCTGTGATTCATCCTTTCCAGCTCCAAGGCAAACAGTGATATTGGTAGCACATTCATAATTCAACATGGTTAAATGCCAAGGGCCGAAGAGAGAGCACCCTCCTGGCCAATATGAGCAGGATGACATTCATGGTTGATTCAGCTCCTTGCAGCAAGCTGTGTAATTGGAAAAGCCAAGGGAAATGACCCCAGTCTCTGTGTCCTGCTGATGTCAAAATTCATTCGTATCACTCTGACAAGTGGCCAGTTTGGAGGCTTCCTCAGAATAGGAGTCTGAGAAGAAAGGCAGGAGGCGTCAGAAATAGCTACAGCACAGGTAGGATGTACATCATGGAGCAGCTGAATCTGCGCCTGGGTGTTGAAAGAGATTGAGGAAAGCAGGCTCAGAAGAGGACATCTATTTAGCGTAATTTGGTGTCTTAATTACACTGCATGATATGCACCAATGTGTTTAATGACACTTGTACTTAATAAATGTGTAGACACTGCTATAAAGCTGATCAGTGCAATCAATAGAAATTGATACAATATTTGAAGATGCTGACACTGTGTTCAAACCAAAAAGAATATTATCTCCAAATGATCTGGTCTGGGAGGAGGGAGAAATTATAATCTAGGACTGTGGTGGCCGGTTAGCCTGTGGTACAAGAGACAGAAAGAGTCTTAGTGAGACAGAAAGAGTCTTGGTAAGACAGTCTCTGGTGCCAAAGACTTAGCGGTTATGGTGAGGGAACCAGGATGCTGTGTTCAGTTATGGTAATGTACCCCAGTTCAGCTTCCCTGGTTGGCTCCTGGTGTTAGCCACACCCCTGTACTTAAGCCTGAGCTGTCACGTGCTCAGGGTCATTTGCTTCTAGAACCCTTCACAAGTTGTAGCAATGAACTGCTTTCTGTGGAACTCTAAGCAAGGACCCCTCTCAGCTCCTTGCCGTCGGCTTAATATTAGTAGAGCCATCCCTGCATCGGTGTTCATGCATGTGAGCCACAGAGCTGGCAGGGAACTCAGTAATATAGGATATGAGTGAATGGGAAGTTCTGAAGCTCTCTATCATTTGGGTCATTCAGATCCCTTCAAGGGGGAGAAAAGTTGTCCTAAATTAATACTATCCATGATATATATTTTTCCTGTTAGATCAGTAACATAAAATATGATCTAGCTAAACAGTGCCCAGTCAGGATGTTAAAAATAAGTAGTATTACCTACTTAGTAACCATCACTGATAATACAATGTTATTAATAATAATTAATATAATAATATTTTTAATAATATATTATTAATAATACATTTACACAATCTTGCTTAGCTGGATTTTTCCATCTGTTAAAGGAAAAAAATGAACAGCATTGAACAAATGAAGAAATTGGTTTCTATTCATTTCCTCTGAGCTATGGACTGCCACTTCCACAATGAACTGTGGAATAAGGGTCAGCTGCACTTATACACCACAAAAACTGTTCGTATATTTTTTGGGGAGGAGAGGGTGCTTAGAATTTAGTACATTTCTACCACTCAGTATCAGTTCTTTCAGAAAATTTTTGACAAAATATTTCCCTATGTTAACCTGAAGGACAGAGTTTCTTTTTGATAAGCTTGGCTTGTTCAGGGTACAAAAATCACTTTTTGAGGTGATATTTTGGTTACTTTGTTATAACTTTTACTATATCCAGAGCATGCAAACACTTATATTTGAATATAAGGTCATATATGGCCTTATGCTTTGTTAACTTGTATCAGTTGTAATGCTGACTGTAAGCAGTAAATGCTTTATATATTTTTAGATTATTTTCCATTTCTCTTATACTAGTTTAGCTGCAGTATTTTAGTTTGTTTCATTGGTCAGGAATACAATTCTAAAAAAAAAAAAATTGTTTCACAATCTTTAAGTAAATCCCTTGTTAGAAATAGTATTTCTAAATAACTAAATTAGTAAAACTTCCCTATTGGGTGATAGAACCACAACAAAACACACAATTCCTGACAAATATCTCTTTTTTTTTTTTTTCTTTTTTTCTGTCTCACATGAATATTTATGTGCAAATATGTATACACATACATATTACCATTGAACCTTGCCTCTCAATAATACTTGATCTGAAGTGTTTGTCTGCTTTACTGCTAGAAGCACTTTGCCTGTCTTCTTCAACTGTTTATGTGCCTGAAGTGACATCTGGTAGCAATACTTGTTTAGTAATTTGTATACTACTTCTTTTTTTTTGTGTTTGTCCAGCATTAGGCAAATAATTTGGTGATGAATTAATGCCATGGCTTGGCCTTGTGTTTTTATTACAGATATAACACACATATTACTGTTTTTACCCAAATTATGATGGCCTAAGGACATTGCAAATGAGATGACAGCTATTATTTGTAACGTGTTACATTGAGAGACTGACCCTGTTTCAGAAAAGTTACAAAATATAAAGATGAAACTGCTCAAATCTCTGAAAAAATGATCAGGGTTATTTTCCTATACCAGTAGTTCAGAAAGGAGCTAAGATCTCTCTTTAGATTTGGAAAAAGTGTATTTTAGTCCCCAAGGATGAAGACTTAGATTTGTCCAAGATGGAACATTCCAAAGGAGTAATAGTTAAAGTGGAGCTGGGGAGAGCTCTGAAGAGGTAAATAAGTGTAATAGTTACTCTTGGTTTTTTGTTCTGACTTTGATGTCCATGATAATTATCATATTTAGAATTGATACAACTCAGTTCTAGCAAAGGAATGTATTTACACCAGCCAAACCCACCTTACAAATTTACACATTTTAAATAAGGATTACCAAAGGATAGATTTTTGTGATCATTAATTCTGCTAGGTAACCACATGAATCCTTGAAAACTCTGAGTCAGCAAAAGAAAGTGAGGCAGACCATGAAGTGAAGTGGCAGAACTGGGCATCCTGTGAATTTGTTATACCAGCTTCCATGTTGAAGAAACTTGCACAACTGTGCTAGCATTTCTCAATCTTCTTTCTTTGTGTGTGCTTGTTCATATGCTCCTGAACACGTACACATCATGTGTGGTTTTTAGCTAATGAAATACTGATGGGAGCTGCAAGGCAGTCTAGAGAAAGGTAGCACCTGGACTTATGTGAAACACCCCTGTATTGGGCATCTAATTCCCACAGGTGCCTTTAAAAATCTAACTCTTAACTAGTTGAATGTATAATTCAGTACAAATTATTTGCTCAGCTCTACTCTTAATAATGATGCTTAGCTGGAGCTGAACAACATTTTTCATCTTCAAAGTGCTCTTCATTCATTAACTAATTCATTAGGTTTCTAGATCTCACTGGTAAGATTTTCCTGATAATAATGCAGGTTACATTTTCTTTTTGCTCCAATTCTTCTCATGCCTTTCAGTTATATTCCCTCAGACTTACCTTAACAGCTCTTCATTCACACTCACTCTCTCATGGCCAAAATTATCCCTGAAGTAACACCACTGAAGCTGACTTGAGTCAAGTTACACCACAGATGTTTCTGGCCCCTGCTGATGACAACATTCGTCAAATAGAGTCCTTGTAGATGTTTATCCTGCTCTCCACCCCCAGCTATCATTTGGCCAAGCTATACATATTTACTGTCTCTCTTTTCATCTTTCCTCATAAATCACTCCCTCCAGCCTCTCAGTCTTGTTGGTTGATCTTGTCTTTATTACCATCAATTTGCTCACAATTATGTGGTGCTTAATAGCTTTTCTGAATAACTTTAAGTCAAGAATGACACACGGCAGGGGAACTGGAGTGGTTGTGAAATAATTGCAAGAGCTAGTGGTGCTCTGGAGAGGGGGAAATTTTGCTGTTGCCAATAATGTTGCTTTCTTAGTTCTGACTAAATGGCAAGAAGCATAAGGGGAACATTAATTCTACTAAATATTTTCATTCAAAGACAAGTAGAAAGAACCTTTTTTCTCAGAACAAAAAAATTTCATAGAAATAGAAATATAAATACAGATTTTTGATTTGCTTACAAAAATCACTTGAACATATTCTATGAAATCACTCAATAACTTTTTGGGAGTGGGAAATAGAAAACGTTCATTTAGCTTGAACTGTCTTTTATTGGAGACATTAGTTGTATATTTATTCTGTTCTTAATGGAAACACAAATAAATTTATAAATTACATTTTAAATTACACTTGTCTATATTTCTCTGTATTCTCCTTATTTTATACAATACTTATTTGTCATCTCCTCCCACTCAGATTTTTCCTATTATCTTTGCCTCCATTAATCCAATCAAAATACTTCTAAAAGCTGATTGCTTGCCCTGTTTGACTCTGCTTCCAAACTGTTTTAAAAACCCACATTTTACTTTTCTTCCCAACAGTACTTTTTCTCATTTCTATATTTTTCCTCCCTGGCTTTACCCTTTTCTACCTCATCTGATCTCATCTCTTCTCCCATTGACCTCTTCATCACCTGCAGCACTGTCCTGAGCTCAGGGGTCCCTGGTGGCTTCTCAGGACCTCAACTGAGGCAAACTAAATCCCACCAAATTCAGATTTCCACAGTGGGAGGATACTGTCCTAATACCCTGCTATAACCAGAGGAGACACATCCTTTGGCTCAGTTTCTGGTGAGTTTGGGTGATAATTACCTGCTCAAAAGGTACACTATAGATATTTATTTTTCACGTAGGCATCTGAGCACTTTATGTCTTCCACAGAAAAGGAAGGGCAAAAAAAGAGTTGGGGAGATTGAGAACCTCTTTAAGGGAAACCCAAGAAACATGAATCAATTACAACTTGATGTTTATATTACAGTACTGTTGCTTTAGATACTATGAAGCCAAATTGAGGGAGTAAATGTCAGTTTTATATTTTTCATTATGAGCATAGCTCTCTTTCTGTATATCTATATATACATGTATATAGGGCCCAGTGTGGTATGGGGTACTATATTGTAAAGAAAGTGTGAGTTTGAGAGTTGATTTGTCACACAAAGAATGTCAACTGAGTTTAAAATTATGTTTCTCCAAAGAAAACCAGGAGGTCTGGCAGGTCTATCATATTGATAAATATGATACATGAACCATGTTTCATGTACATACTGAAGTATTTCCTTGAAATTGAAGCCATATGCTTAGTCTACAATGTCTCCTCATCTGTAATCTTGAATTGTCTGAAATGTCTTTTAATTATTTGAAAAGCAGTGTGTTTGCAATGGCAACTGGTAAATTATGCATGAGAAAATTCAGTCATGACTCAACTTGTTTGGGTTGCTAATAACATTTGAGTTAAAAAACCCACCAGGGTAAGTTTGAAAACCTAAGGAGAAGCTCATATTAGTGTTATTATTAATATTATTAAACAGAAAGTTGAAAGGCAAAGCAGAAAGTATTTTGCATACATGTAAAAAAGATGTTCCTCTGCAATGTTTGATATTGACAGATATGTCTATAAAGCTGGTACACGGGGGAATGGTAGTAGGAGGAACTTTAATTGAATCTGAGCTGCAGCAAACTTCTGAAGAATTTGAAGAAAAGTAATTTCAGTCAATTAAATCTGAAGCAATTTTTTGAATCAAGTGCAACAAGCAGGATGTAAACCCAGTAGCACCGTAGTTCTAGAACTTCACCTGGGACCTTGAATTTACACACAGTGTTCCAAATTTTGAAGGCATTCATACATACAAACAGTGGCAGTATTATCAGTAGGTTCCAAAAGTTTGACTGATTTAATGGGCAATGTTCTAAACAAGACTTACTTCTGCAATCCACACACTATTGTTAGCTCAGGAAGTCTCTATGCTGCTAAATGTACATGAAGAAGACATAAAAACCAATAATTTTCCTGCTTGGTATACATTTTCCTTGAGCACCAACTCTTTATCACATCCAGAAATAGGACAATGGGCCAATTTTTTACATGACATCGCCCAGAAAGCGACCTCCAATTTTTAATGACCAGAACAGGGCTGGCTGATCTTTCCTTAAAGTGCAAGTCTTCTTGCTCCAGAGGTGTAAAAAATCAGGAAAGGAAGGCAAGAGACAAGCATGGATGAGTCAACACCTTCTTACCCTAAAGGGCAAGAAGGAAATGCACAGGCCATGGAAGCAGAGACAGGTATCCTGGGAAGAGTATAAGGATGCTGCCAGCTGTATAAGGATGGGGTCAGGAAGGTCACGGTGCAGCTGGAGGTTTTTGTGGCAAGGAAAGACTAATAAGAAGTGGTTCTACAGGTATGCCAGCCAGAAAAAGAAAGAGCACCCTCCCTGATGAGCAAGTCTCACAAACTGGTAAAAATGTGTGAGAAAAAGGCTGTGGTACTCAATAAAGTTTTGCCTCAGTCTTCAGTAACAGTCTACTTCTCACACCTCTTAAGGGGATGAATCAAAAAAGAGGGAATGGAGGGGCAAAGTCCCTCCCACTGTAAGAGAAGGTCAAGTTCATGACCACCTGAGGAACATGAATGCTCACAAATTAGTGAGATAGAATGAGATGCATCCCAGAGTCCTGAGGGAATTTTCTCATTTGCCAAGCCAATTTGCAGTTGCAAGCCAACTGTCTGTGATGCCTGAATATCATGGCAGTCACATGAAGTACCAGGTGACTGGAAAAAGTGTACCCATCTCTAAAAAGGGTAGAGAGGAGGACCCTGGAACTACTAGCTCATCATTCTCACCTCTGTGCCTGGTGTGGTCATGGACCACATCCTCCTAGAAGCTGACCTAAGGCACATGGACAACAGGGAGGTGACTTGAGACAACCAGCACGGCTTCACCAAGGCCAAGTCCTGCCTGACCAACCTGGTGACCTTCTGTGATGGGGTGACTTATCAGTAGGTGACAGAAGAGCTAAGGGTGTCATCTATCTGGACTTCTGTATGGCCTTTGACATGGTCCCCACCAAAATCCTTCTCTCTAAATTAGAGGGAGATGTATTTTTGATGGGTGGATTGTAACTGGTTGGACAGTGGTCTCCAGAGGGTAGTGGTCAGTGGCTCAATAATCAGGTGGAGATCAGAGATCCCTCGGGGATCCATATTGGCACCAATACTTTTGAATGTTTTCATCAATGACAGAGACAGTGGGATGGAGTGCACCCTCATCCAGTTTTCAGATGACACCAAGATGAGTGGTGTGGTTGACACACCTGAAGGACGGGATGTGACCTGTTTTTAACCATGGTTTGGCTGTAACAAGCGGGGAAATGAGTGGAACAAGCCAGTGCATTCCCTAATCGGCTGTGACTGATAACCACAGAGGGCATGTAGAGAAGAGAGGCTGGCTCTCTTCTCTCCAAGAAGAGAAACATTTACTACTGTGATTTGTTGTCCAAGCTGCAGCAGGCGCCAATGAAACTAGTGCCTGCAACTCAGAAATTAAAAGAGAAAGAAAGAAATGGAAAGGAGGGTAGGCCTCCAAGACTGATTACTGCTGCATAAGCATTTTGTCATAAGCAAAAAAGGAAGGCAGACCAGATAGGGGCCTCTAACAGTGACAGAGATAAAGAGGCTAAAGTTTAAAAGCACAGAAGTTTAACTGCCAGTGTTTATTTATAGCTTCACACATACAAAGGCACTGCTATTTCAGGGAAACGGCACTATTTTTTATAAGTGTCAGTTTTGAATAGTCCAGACACAGTAAAAGTAAAATAAAGTGAACCGCATGTGTTAAGGAACAAATTTAAATAGCAATGGCTTTGAGAATAAAGTGTACATTAAAATAAGGGAAGAGGCTATAGCTCATTTAATTTGCAGAATAAATCTCTGACAAAGATCCCCGTCTTGTGCACAGAGATGATATTAGGAGTTGAGAAAAAGATATAAGCCACAGTCTGATATGTGTGTTGGTGTGTATACGTGTATAAATACTGCCACTTATCTATCCCACTAACTATCTATCCATCACCAATACATGTATGTTCATAAACATTCATGTTTATTTTCTTCATTAATACACAAAGACTTACCAATTAGTAGTATCAATACTTTAGTTGGCAATAAATTGTTTGAGGCAAGGATTTTCTTCATTTTTATACATTGCACATATATAGCATAGAGAGAGAATTGGTTCCATAATGATAAAAATGTTGTGCTTCCTTGCCACCTTATTTTTTACTGACATTATCAGAGTTGTTCAATAAATGCCAGCTCTTCACCCTCTGATACACCTCTTTTACTCATTATATGCCACATGATTTATAAGGAACAAAAAATAGTGGACCATATTAAAAGTATTTTAAAGTTTACTGAAATTTCGATGGAGTGCATTTTCATTGTCTCTATGCATCTAGATATAGCTTTCTAACTGACAAACAAATGAAATAACTTTTTCAGGATGAATTTTTTTAAATGAAGCATGCAATACTACTATTTATGCTATACAATACACTTTCATTCTTACGATGAAGAAAGAAAAGCTATCCCAAGGATCCATCCCTATGTTTTTCCTGGCTAACACATATGTTATTTACAAAGTGCTGAATTGTAGACTTCTCTATTGATTATAGAAGCATACAGAAGTAAGCTGCTTTATGACAGATTTTTGACTTGGGCTGTTTTCCATTACTGTGTCTTTGTCAAGGCAAAGTTTCAGTATTTCAATTTTTATGCCTTTCATTCATGGAAATTGCCTTTCTTGAGATATCATAAAGAAAAAAACCCTCGGTTTTTGTAGTGTGCTGCTGTAGTTGCCCTTAGGAAGATCAAGCCCTAAACTCTGTGTGTGTGTTTCTCCCTCAGAGCCAAGACACATCTCTGCTTACAAGAAATGGGCCACAGCCTTGCTGGTTGCCCCACAGCAGATAACTAATAGGAAAGAGAGGACAGCGTGGCACCATGCCGTAAAGGAGATGCATCAAGAACATTACAGAGCTTCAAAATAGCCTCTGAGACATTTAGTAATTAGCACAGAGGTCTTCCCAAATTAGCGTACTTCAACTCTCAGGACTAACAGCGCAAGTGGACTACCGGGCCTTGGCCTGGCACCATCTAGTTCCCATGCTTTGAGAAGGTGGGATCTGTTTTTTTCCCTATCAACTATCTTTAGAAGGAGGTTGGGAAATTGAAATCTGGACTAAAATTACAATCTGAACTCTAATTTGAAGAAAATACATGTTGCTTTTCTTCCAAGCCTGCTGTTTATGGACTGAGAATTCCCACTGCAAGTAGCAAAGTGCCTCAGACCCGACTCAGAGAAGCTTTGCCTATTTTTTTTCTCTTCTCCTGTATAACAGCTATTGCTGAAAAATTGAATACAAACCTGTGTTCTTGATATTTCTCTTCCTTTTTAATTTCTTTTATTTTCCTTCTTATTACAGGTTAGTGTATAAAATTGTAACATTATCTTCTGAGAAACCAAAACCAGTCACGATTCTCTCATTTTAAAAACATTTGTTTATCTCTTAGAAAGAAAAAAAGCTTCTTGGTAATCACCGATTTGTATGTCTTCTTTATTTTCTCTTAATTTCCTTATTATGATTTTTTAAAAATAATACCAGTTGTTTTCATTATTTCAGAGAATAAAAAAGATGAAAAAGACTAAATTATTATCTCAGTTGATACTCCTCATTGTCTTTATCCTTCTTTTTTCACCCTCTCCTCCTAATGACTTTCTGACATACAAAAAAAGGCTAAACTCCTAAGATTTTAATGAACAGTTGTTTTTTCCTTATCTAGTAATTGGTCCTTTTGATTTCAATGGTCTTGCTCATAAAGTAAGATACAACTAGGTATTATCAAGGATATATTAATCACTAACAATTATCTAAATGACTAAGGATCTTGATTTTACATAAAAAAGATTAGATTGTTTTAAGATTATATGCTTATGAAGAAGCCAACAACATTGTAAGAACTCCCAAACCTAATCTATTTAAATCTTTCCCTTAGAAGGGGACTAATCAGTGCCTTTTTACCTTCTTAGTGAGAATAAGTGAACATTATTTGGCTATTCCCCCATTTTTCATCAGACAATATTATACAGGTAGTAATTTTGCTACGTATATGAAGCATAACTCCTTTCTCCCTGGAACAGACAGAAGGAAGTTAAATCACACCTATTCAGAGAGGCTTCAACATTTCTGGGATATTTCTGCAGTACTTCACTGTGCTTTCGACTTCCACTGTGCTTAGGGCTCATTCCAAAATCAATCTGTAGCCTTTTATGTGTTTATGTAGCATTGTATTGGCACGTCTAAGTATACAACAGCACCTCTTTTCCCCCATGGTGACTTCCAGCATCTTGCTGCAAAAGATATTTTTGGGACGAGATTTTGCTTGCCAGTTATTCTGGGGTGACTTTGTAAAGGTCAAAGAAATTACTCTCAGTTTGTTTTAGCCAAAAACTGACACACCCACATGGGGGCAAATAAAAACCACGTGGGTTACACTGACATTACAGTGGTGATTTTTTTTGTTTGTTTGTTTGTTTACACATAAATATGTGCATGTCTGTGTGTCTATGTGTGTATTTATCTCCTCCAAATCACTCTTAGACTCTCACTTCTGTCATAACTGAAGGGAGAAGACAGTTATCTCATGACCTGAAGGCATTAGCCAAATTATCATGGATCAGACATCCGCAAAATACAAAATGAGGTTTCATTTGACATAGACATTTACATCAAACATATACAGAATAATTATTTCCACTGGAGCATTGATGAATCAACCAATGGCAATTTAATGAGAATACTGTCTGTCCTTGTAAGTTATATTCCCCTTCAGTTGCAAAGGTGCTAGCCAAGCGCATTGTATCACTCAGTCTTGTCAGAGTAGATGTTCTGTCACTGATTAAAGAGCTGGATGTCCTCTTTAGTCACAAAAACATTTCATGGAATAACCTTGTTTCTGTCTTAATGGATTCTTGCAATGTAATGAAAGGTTCCAAACTGGACTTGAAGAAACCCTCAGAGAGACAGAGAGTGTCACTTCTCACTTAGTCACCGCTGGCAATTGCTGCCACTCTGCCCGTAGCACACCTGAGAAGAGATGTACAAGTCATTTAAAAGGCACATTCCGTCAAATGCATAATGGGCAAGAAAAGCATCAGAGGAGTTTTTGCTTCCTTCCCCCTCCCCAGCCTCCACAACTTTCAGATTTCTCAGATTTGTCACAGCCAAATGAGGGGGTCAGGAATAAGAACGAATATTGATACCACTGTGTGAGCTGAGTGTGACATGCTGATGGCACCTTGGTAATCTCTGCCAGGCAAATGATTTCCCAGGGTTTGCAGGGAGGAAAGGGGGGAAAGAAAGGATAACTGACAGTGCAGTTTCACTCCACATCTGCTGCCAATTTTAAGGAGTCACTAATTCACAAACTATATGGTAAGCACATTTAACTGTTCTAGCATTTTTCTCATGCTTCATGAAAACAGAGATAATAACTGGTAAACCAACTGTAAAATTAAAAGAACTAGATGTTGCCAATAAAGACCATCATTTCAGGAAAATAAATTTGTTTCTTGGAAGCTGATCTCTAGCGTATGCTTTAGGTGCCCACAAGAAAAGCAATTCAACTGGAGAGTAAATTGATCTTGCTCCACTGGTTTATATGAACAGAGCAAAAAATATACACCAACAGGTTATCACTTAATAACTCTTTGTTTCCCTAATATTGAATCAATAGCAGGATCACTTGGAGTCATCAAATCTTGAAGTGCAATGTAAAAAGTAATTCAAGGACACACACCCGTAGAGACACACACACACACAGGCACATGCACACACACGCGCCACTGAAGATATAAACATTTCCAAGGCAAAACGTTCCATCACACTTAAGACAATATTGGTCTTCCAAAGATAAGAAACAGCAGCTTAATATCTTCTCACAGAACTCATGGTCCAAAGCATCTGTGGGTATAATTCTTATTTCTGCAGAGGGACTGGTTTTATACACATTTATAACTATGTTTTAAAACACACTGTGAGCAAGTTATCTCATCTCCATGGTATCCAGAGACAGGACACATGGGAATGATTCAAATCTTGACCGGGGAGGTTCAGATGGGATATATGGGAGCATTTCCTTGGCGAGGAGGTGGTCAAACACCAGGACGGGCTTCCTAGAGACGTAGGGAATTCCCAAGCTTGCCAGTGTTTGAGAGGCATTTGGACAACACACTTAACAATACACTTTTACTTGGCCAGCCCTGAATTTGTCAGACATCACTGTAGGTTCCTTCCAGCTGAAATAGTCACCCATTCCATCCCATTCCACTCTAGTCATAGAGATAAACATGTAAAAATGCAAAAGGTTTTGTTGTTGGGCCTAAAATTATGTCCATTTTGCTGATAATCTTAAATTTTGCTTATGGTATTTTTATATCTATAATTTGGAAAGAGAAGATCTCTTGCCAAGATCTTTTCCTTTAGAAGAGCGGGGACACAAACTACTGGGGTGGTCACTGGCTAAACCACAGTTCACAGAAACACTTTTGCCATGAAATTTTCTTAGGCTCCATCAAGGTAGCAGATGAGTTCAGGTCATAAACTATTGCATATACGTTTCCTTTATTGTAAGTAAAGAGAAATAGGAAGGTCCAAGGAAATTATCACATGAGCTAATTTCAATGACTGAATTAGAATTAGGTAAATAGCCTCTGAAATGATCTCGTTTCTTCCTTTTGGCAGCAAAATATTCCTAGGATGCTTAACACAAAAATAGCTATCTACATTAAATAGATGCATCTTATGAAGGATTGACATAAGCCAAGGACTTGTTGATACCCATATGGCCCATTAAAATGGATTTAAGTACAGTTTCTATCAACAATGGTACACAAGAAAGAAATTCATCTAGAAGAAAATTAAATTACTTTAGCTCCCTTACTTGAAATACTGACTTTATTGGGAAAGAGCCTCACATGTAAATTGAGAAATAGCTCAGAACAAGCTGCAAAGTATTCAAATTCCCTCTTTCCCATGAAAACACTCTCCAGGCATCTCTGTTAAGATCCCCTGTAGCCCCTATCTATATATGCATAAAGAAAAATATTAATAAACTCTCACAGCACCAGTGGTACTGGTGCTAGCAATATTGGGGATAACAGGCAAAACCTAACTAGGCAAATGAATCAGATAATGTCTTTATCTACTGATGAACTGTGGAAAAGCACATCTATGTGAGATGTAGATGACATCATGTTGGTTATTGTTTGCATACAACAGATGCAATGGTTCAGTTTAATGCTTCTAATATAACAGTGCTGGAAGCACTGTCATACCTGTGGTCAAATTTCCACTCCTAGTGAGTGAAAGAAGAAGAAACAGAAAAAAAAGTTATATTTCAGGGAACATGAATTAATAGGAAATCTGTATTTCCAATACTGTTGATATTAAGCTTTTCCGTTGACACCAGAGCTGTGAAATATAGCTGACTCAAGGGGTAGGAAAATAGAGGAATATGTTTTCCTGACAACTGACACATGGCCTGCTGTCTCCTTAGAGGGCTGCTGGCCATCCACTCTGCTTCCTGACTCCCAAAGGCTGCCCTGAGTCTCAGCAATGGGTGAATTTCAGCAAAGTTTGGCTGCTCAAACACAGTGCATTTCAGCCAGGGAACAGGACTGGAAATCACAGACGATTGATTCATCTCTCTGGGTTCCTAGCATCACCTGGTTTGGGTATATATGTCAAGACCTCTATTTCTCTTAGTATATAAGGAAATAAAAAAGGCTGCAACCTATTTGTGTTAAATTAAAGCAATCTCTTTTTCTTTATTTACTTTTTCTTTCCCCTTTCAAATTTTAAATAAAGTTCAGTATTAGCCCTGATCCACACTGATGCAAAAATATGTCAGTTCTAGCTTTTCATCAGAAATAGTTGTTTTATTAGTTCAGACTTTATTTCATATTTGAGGAATAAAATGAAAAACTGATAATGACAAAAGGATACCATTTATTTTATGACTTACATATGCTGAGCACTGTAAATATCAGTAAATCAGTCCCTTCTGACTGCCATTACAATTAACAGTCATTTTAGAGGAGAAGCAACTGCGGCCAAAAGTCACTTTTCAAGAGCTCTACACAGGAGCAGGTATTATCTGTGCTTTTGGTGTCCTTCTCACCATCATTCCTGCTGAAAAAAAAAGATTCCTTAATTAATTTGTCTGCTTAAAGAGTGCACTGAATGAACTTTATTTGTGCATATGCATGCATGTAAGAAGCTTCTAGAGTCTCAAAAAGGAGATGATGTTTCCCAGCCTGGAACAGCATCATCAGCCAGCTTAAAAAATCTGTGATAAACACATTTATCCACTAGAGGATGCCTGGGCAAGCTCTTCTGGGTAGAAAACAAGTTATTACGCTGAAAACTTCAGTGACTGATGCTGAAATGCACAAGTTTGTGCTGACAGCCTTAATTTGCCTGCTTCATCCCATCCCCATTATCAGGACCACTGATAAAACAGTGAATGGGCAGCTCTATGTGCACCATCAGGCTTTTAACAGGTACTTGTGAAGTGTCCTGATGCAGCTGATGCAAGGCACACAAGGAGTTCAGAGCCACGGGTCTGAAAATCAAACAGAGAAATTTAAAATTAAATGGGTACTTTAATGAAGTAAAAAGTTTAAGCAAAGGCTGTTTGCACATAAACCAGGTCTGTCTCTTTTCCGTGATCCTCACCTGGTTCTGAAGTGCTGTGCATATGGCTCAGCTTCAGACACGAGTGGGGCTGCAGAAGGCAGTGGCAGCTGCCTTCTCAGGAGACTGAAGCATGGGGAACTGATTTTTGCAGGATTTAAGGTTATGCTTTTGGAAAACTGCGGAATTGGTCCGTACAGTTTAGCTTGGTGTGATCCCATGACTGGCTCTCTCTGAGAAATGGGAGTTCATTGTAGCTTTGGCTCATCAGGATTAATAAATAAGGCACAGAACTCCTACGATGTTGTCATTCTGCTGCTTTGAAAGGGTCCATGCTTGAAGTCAGAACTGAGCAAAACAGCTGAAACACAGTTCAGAAATTCTCTCCAACTGTATCAGTTCTTTGCATTTAGAATATTCTCACTTTAAACAACTGCACTTCAATACACGACAGCTATTGCTAATTGACTTCAGCTTTTGCACACAGTGTATTTGCTCATCCTCTGCTGCTACCAAGAAGTTACTGCAGAAGAAAATAAAAAACAACCCCTGAGCCTACAATCCCAAGTTGCAATGTATACTTTAAAGAAATATGTACAATTATTTTTGTTGTTTGTGCCCAGTCTGTTTATTACCAAATGTTTAACACAATGAAGTTCAACAGATAGAACAGCTAATAGTACTAGGTATTGAATTTACAATTGAACACAAAGTGGATGAGTCTATTATAAAGCTTGTCCAGGGAATGCATTTATGAGGCATCCTCTAATCAGCAAAGAGAGGAGGCATGTTTGTCCTTTCTCTGTTGCTTTGTGAGTTAGTGTTAGTCTGAAAGACTGGCTTGTATCCAGGAAACAGCAGATGTGGGTGGATAGCATTTTTTTCCCTTGCCTTTCCCTTGAAATAGGTCAGTACCCAAAATTTAATTTTAAAAAAGATAACCAGAATTGTTTCTTTCACAATTAAAATAATTATAAATACAAGCTCATAAGACTCACTTTACATCTCAGTATCTCTTTCCTGACTGACTCAATGGCACATGATGTAAATGTGATTTTTGCAAGCATTGCTAATCTTGAAAACTTTCAGAGAGCTTTGAATATTTGATTTATTGAGTTGTTTTAATGCAGGTTAATTCAGCTTGTACCTACCTTCTTTGGATACTGGACAACCTGTGGTTCTGGTTTACATTATGAAAAGGAAACATTTATCTTGTTGTGATATTGATATTATCCTGTTAAGTTGCAATATTCAACTATTCTTAGTAGCACTGGAAAGGGCTGATACCAACAAAATAAGATGAATGCTTCCATTTTGTTTCAAAGCAAAGTTCATGAAAATAAAAGGCTATGGTCCCTACTTGATTAAATTTTCTTTGCTCTCTCTGGACATCCTATTATCAAATGAAAATGCAGATAATGGGCTATTTTGCTCTTTTTCTGTCTAGATTGGCAAATCATTATCTGTGTCCTCTCATCCATTCACTGCACAGAAAAATTATCTCTTAATACTATTAGAATTTCAACAACTATAAAATGCTGATATATATGGAATCTTTTTATCCACAGATCTTAGAAGCATTCATAAAGAACATTAACATTATCATTTTCTCTTGTCACATACAAAAAGGCTATGACATTCCTTTGTCAAATGCAGAAACTGAGGCAGAAATTTTCAAGAATATAGAACAAGTTTAGATTTTCAGCTATATTTTGGGGAAAACACTGGTCAAATACAGAGAGATTTAACCATGCAGTGCTCTTAAAACATAGTGACCACAACTATAACAGAATATAATCTATAATTTTAGCTAGGAATTTGAAAGTATATAGTGACTTTAATAAAAAAGAACACCCTTTCTTTACTTTTCTAGAATATTCTTCCTGTGTTAGTCAGTGATATGCCTTTTGATAATGTACCTTATGCAATAAAGTGAATTAGAAAATCCTGATAATGGATATAGCAATTTGTTTAAGTTAATTGATAGAAGCTGGGGTTTTTCTAGTATGTTGGATAATAATATTATTTATATCTAAGATAACAATGTAATAATATTTTTTAAATGATATAAATATTATAAGTATTATATATAATTTTTTTTTTTTAATAATGATTTTATCTTATGTGTTGCCTTCACCCATGTATCAATATTTTAAGAATGAGAGCTTGGTCTGGATGAAACAAGAATATCATGAAGAATGAAATAGACTAAAACAGAAATGCTCTATTGATGAACAAAATAGTATACCTTTTCTTACATTATTTAAATATATCCCTACATCTTTTATTTTCAGAATTCCTTAGTTGCTTGCTGATCTTCCCCTCCTGCAACACAGTACTGCTTGTTTTCTGTGTTTGGCTTGTGTTCTAGCACCCTTTTGACTGGTAAAACTCTCCCAGGATCTCACTGTCCAACTCTGCAAACAAGTAAGAATTTCCTGGGATTTCCATGAGGAAGCAAAAGTGGAGAGGGGAGTTTGGATTTCAGCACTATGCTGAGGTCCTCAAAACATGTTTTAGTCTTTTATTGGCCTATAACTCAGAGCAAACTACTCCACCTTCAGTTCTTAAGCTTCTTAGTGTAGGTACTTCAAGCCACAATGAGTTTCTTTTAGCAACAGCTACCCTACAAAAATTATACTTTAAGTTCTTGTGTATGAACAGCAGAGACTGAGGTATCAATATATTCAGTTCAAGACAGAGTAAAGTAAGTTAATGATTAGGATTCAGATTACAGGTTTTGTGAAAAAAAGTCTCGGAAGTATAAAGTGTATTCTTGGTTACCTTTTTGCTTTTGCTGGGTTATTTTCTGGTTTTTATTTATCAATTTCTTTATACTAATGTGTTCTTGCCATGGGAAAAAGAAAATAAAAAAAACAACAAACCAAACCAAATCAAAGCAAACAACTCCCTTCTGTGCTGTGACTTGTTGATGGTATAAGTACTGTAACACAAGCAGGACCCTTCCTTTAATTATTGGACAAGCCACATGTATACAATGCACTAAAGCTTCTTCTTTACAAGAGTCTCTCTATTCCTGTAATTAGAAATCTTGAATTGGACTAAAAGAATAGTTAAAAGAACTTTTAAATAGGACTACCTAAAAAGTTTTGTGTATAAAATGTTGGGAAATTTGCCCAACCTCCTTACACTACAATTCCAAAATCAATGCCTTGTCCAGTTTGAGTTTTAGGAGTCTAGATAAACTTTTCAAGATTATATAGGGGTTTTAAGGCAGAATTTTACAAAAGGGTCACTGTCACCTTACTCAATGATATCTATGTGAAAAATCAGTAGATCATATCTTTTTTATTCCTCCACCCCCTCTCAGTGGGAGTCCCAGGTCAAGGATTTATGTACATATTTAGGACTAGAATAATCATGTCCAACACCTGATACATAACTTAGCTCTCTTCCTGCCACCTCACGTGACAATGAATTTTACCTTCTTACTAGAAGTATGTTGTGCAGTGATAGCAACAAAATGGATGAACAGTGTGCTGAGACTACCTGCAACAACCTCTGTGACGGCTGTGAAATAAAACTCCCTGAATATGCGTTCCTTAAAGCAAGGACCCACCACCATGGGTTCTGCTGATTTTTGGCATGCTTTTGGTGCTGCTTGCCCAGCATGCCCTTCAGTCCTTCTCCTCCCAAAGCTCATGGAGCCTTGATATGCTTCCTTTAAAGTGCTGTTGTATGCAGGGTGAGAAAGCAGAAGCACCTTCTAAGAGTATGACTGTGATTCTTTGTCAGCTGCTGCACTCGTAACATGAACAAAGAGACTCACAGACAGACAGAGAGAGAGACAGACTAAATTTGACTGCCATGTTATGGACTTTATAAGTGAAATTAAAGATGAGTGACAATCCAGGGTGAATTTTCTCAGTTATCATTTGTGTAAGAAGGAATTTCTGACTTTTTTTTTTATTTTATTTTATAATTTAACTGTTTGACTTCAGTTGAAGATAGACAGCTTGGCAGTTATTTGTTTCTGAAGTAAATGAAAGTGAGGAAAAGCATCTGACACAGCTCAATTAATGTATTGATTAAGAACATAAGAGACCATAACCAATTAACAATTTAAAATATGTTACCAACAATTTGTGTATCATGGTTCTGAACCAGTTAAAAAGGAGGCCAGCTCAGCATGACTTTTCAAGCTGCCTTCATATTCTATTTCTTTAAAACATATAGTTTTATAGAATTTAATAACCCCCCATCTGCTTATCTTTAGAGCAAATGCACCAAAAAAATATCAATGTGTACCAGACACACAAATTATTATTACTGGCATCCATTTAACAATTTTGAAAACAGAAACATAAAAGCAACAGAAAACCATCTAAGCCTAGTACAAGGAAGAAAGTCTTCATATTTATATAACAGAACCAAAGGCTATATGAAGTTTAATAAGTCTCTTGATGTGAGTTTTGGAAGTCCAGTTCAGAGCTTAATATGTCACAGAATGTACCTTCATACACACATTTTGAAATATTCCCTTGAAAATATGTTATTGGTTAAAATAAAATAGGTTATAAAGATGTAGAATTGATTAAGGGATGATTCTCTAATGTTTTTCCATTTCCTTTTTTTTTCCCCATCACTCAATTCATTAGTTATCTTGATACAACATGTAGCTTTCTGGCATTTTTTGAATCTGCAGTTCACCACAAATCATACATTCACCTGCAACTTCTTAATTGATGTTCATGATAGCTGTGATTTCCAGACAGTGTTCTGTCCAAACTCTGGATATGATGAAAACTGTGTAGTGCCTAGCACTGCAGAAAAAGTAGTATACTCTGTTCTCTCTTGACGAAGTTCATAAGGATTCAATCTTTTTATTGTAGTCTTCATTTCACTAAGGCTGGTAGTATTACAGCCCAAGAAAGGAGCATGTCAACTAATGTTATTGAGATTTTCTCAACAGGTAAGAGAGAGCACATCTGAAGATGTCAGGTGTGGTAGATCTCTGGGTGTTTTTGTCTGGGAGGCAACATCTCTTTCTGCAGATTTGTGCCTTATATATTTTAAAAAGCACACCTGGTGCTAGGTCTCTTCAAGGAAGAATATGAAAAAGTATTTTTTTCTCAATGGCTTACTGGTTTATTCCCATTATGATGAGTGCAAGATTTAAGTAATTCCCAACTTCCTCTTCTATCTTATCACTGTTCTAGAAAAATACTGTGTGCCCCTTCATAAAAACAAATATGTGTTTCTTGATGCTACCATTACAAGAAAAATTAGTATTATTCTAAATTGTGATGTAAATAGATCCAACTTCTGCTCTGGATAGCATACATAAGCATTATTTTGTGAGACAAAAAATGGATTTCACTTTCATTGAAATTTGAGATGAAAGAGAAGGGAGGAAGAAAGAAATTATGGAGGAAGAAGGAAGGGGAAGGAGGAAAGAGGGGATGATGGAATGGAGCATGGGGAGGGGGATAAGAAGAAGGAAGGAAGGAAGGAATTCGGAAGGAAGGAAGGAATTTGGCAGGAAGGAAGGAAGGAAGGAAGAAGGAAGGAGAAGGAAGGAAGGAAGGAAGGAAGGAGGAAAGGAAGGAAGGAATTCGGACGGAAGGAAGGAAGGAAGGAATTCGGAAGGAAGGAAGGAAGGAAGGAAGGAATTCAGAAGGAAGGAATTCGGAAGGAATTTGGAAGGAAGGAAGGAAGGAAGGAAGGAAGGAAGGAAGGAAGGAAGGAAGGAAGGAATTCGGAAGGAAGGAAGGAATTCGGAAGGAATTCGGAAGGAAGGAAGGAAGGAAGGAAGGAAGGAAGGAAGGAAGGAAGGAAGGAAGGAAGGAAAAAGTTCATGTCCTTCTGTAACCTTAGGAGAGCTAGTCTTACTTCAAAAGAAAGAAACAAAACATTCAGCTAACACCCCTAATTCACTAAAGAAACCTCAGTGTTCCACACACTGAACCCCCAAATCTAATTTCCATAAATCCTTTGTGATGGCCAGTATAACAAGGATAAAAACCTAAGTTTACTAACAAGCAAATTCCTCTATTCCAATTTAAAATATTTCAACTGAGAGTTTTCTAGCCGTGATCTTAACATGCAAGACACACACAAAGTTGACAAAGGAAATTATTGAAGACAATGTCCCACTGTAATTAAAACAGTGGAAAGGCAGAACACAGAAACTCTCCCACCCACCATTCACCCTTCCCATCCTAATGCAAGTAGAAATACATGCTTTGTAGACCACAAATACCCAGGCTGATTAATTACACGGCTATGCAATATTACTCATGCATTCCTCCTGAAATGTCAAAAGGATTAGGAGTGCCACATCTTTCCTCCCCAACTCTAATCTAAAGGAGCCCTGCTGAAATGAAAACAGTGCAATTACTTTCGTACACTGTCAATTTTACAATGGGGGGAAAAAAGAGCTTTACTAACAGCAAATAATTATACCACCACTTAATGATTGATTTAACATAGAAAACCCATCTAATTCCTTTTGTCATTACAATCTACAGTACTAACACTCTAACAATGCTGCCTTAGTGGTTCGGCATTACATTAGCATTAAGAATAATGCTAATATAAAACCTAGCTTAACTTTTTATATTGTTAATCTGCATCAATGCACTATGCTCCCAGTGTATTATAAGGCCTATTAGAGTAGCAAATGTTTGGGATGACACAATCCAGTCTATCAACATCATTTCAAGAAAGGGACTCATGCAGCATTTTATACATTTGAAAAATTAGCCTCCTACATGGCACTCAGAGTAAGGGGTCATGCACTTTCCATTTTGCTGCAAACGGTAGCTGATGAACTAAGTAATACTGCAGAACACAATTAGATGTTTTCGAGCTGTGCCTACCTCTAGACTGATCTCACTCAGATGATTTCTGCCTCATATTGAGGCTTTGAGACGGAGATGGACCTATTTCTGATATTATTTATCGGATCAGTAGTGCATTGGGATGGGAAGGTCTTTTAAAAGAATATAGGAGATCCTCATTTTATGCCACAGGACTTTGGAACAATTGTTTATTTCTATTTAAATACACAGCACGTCAATGATTTCTGTACGAATTCAGTAAGAAGCAGTACTATTCTTGTAGATCTAACCATAAAAATAAAAGAGAGGCCTGTTATGAACAAAAAAAGGGGAAGGAGCATTCTTGCCTTAACATTGGAGATTTAATTGTATTTCAAGTGCTCTATTAATTCTGTAGGCAGCAAACTTTTCAGAGCTACAGAATTGCTTCTGAACAAAAAGAAATCTGAAAAGGTCACAGATGTTTTGTGAGTTTCAGGTTTGGGCCAGAACAGGTTAATGTAAGAATCTCTTATAAAACAAGGACATATTCAATATCTGGTTTAGCAGAAAGAACAGGTAGAATTGGTCATGTATTTATCTGATTTCAAAATTCAGGAAACTGATTGTCTTGCCCATTCATATATTTGATGTAGTGTCAGTGAGGGTTTTAGCTTTCCATTCATCTATAATAAGAATGAAATGAACATAACAAGCATTGCAATAGAGTGAAAGAACTGCAGTATGAAATTGTACCCTTGAATATCCCATCAGAGAGGGCTGTAAATTCTGCACTTTCCATTTCCCAGTCAGAAAACACGTGGACTAAGAATGAAAGTGTGAAATCATTAGAGTTTATATCTCAGCCTGGCTGTAAGCTTTGGCCTATTTCTTTAGAAGTGTCACTACTTCCTGTTTAACATATCGACCTGCCTATTTGGCATTTGACAGCAGTATTGAATTTTTGCTGAATTTTATGCTTCAGGAAGGACATAAAGTAACAGGTTTTCCCCTGGGCTCCCCCCTCCACAGCCTCAAATTTACTATGAACTTCAGAAACGCTTTGTAATCTCATGTAAATATGTTATTTCCTCTTTTCTGTAGGAAGCAGCCCTTTTTTTTTACAGGAGAGGCAGAGGGGCAGTGGGGGCTAAGGGTTCCTCTGACTCCAGAGAAGTTGCTTTGAAACAATCCAAAGCACAAGTAAATAAATGTCCCTTTTACATTTTCTACCCATATTTTATTGGCTGGTTTGGGTGAATCTCAGCACATAAAGTTGTCTTTGATGATCTCTCTATGTGTTCTTCTGGTATCTTTTCCCTCCTTTATACTTTCACAAAGTCCTGGCTCTAAGCTGGAACTTCATATTCCATTTGGTGGCAAAGGGGCTGAAAGGTAGTTATTGCAACACTGAAAAAGAAAATAACCACTTTTTTTTTTTTTTTTTTTACTAGATTTAAAGCTGAACTTTGAAAAGCCTTTTAGTTCCTGATTCCCAGTAGAGAGTGAATTACAGATGAAATAGAGATGTTCAACCAAAATGAATGTCATGACACTCAGCACTACAATAATGAAATATTGTGGAATTTGCAAGAGTCATACTGCCATCAGAATACTGCATAGAGCTAACAGGAAAACATAAGCATAGAGGAATCTTAAAAGTCACCAAACCAAGCCAAAATTAGTTAACAAGGAAATATGAGTCAAAACACCCCAAAAACCTGACTTGTAATTATACTAAAATTCAGATGTGCAGAGCTTTGCTTCTATAACACAGAGCTTCAGCATATTCTCCTCACTTCAGATGTCAGAGGCATGGGCTGAGGCACAAGGGTCTGGTGCATTGTTTGAAACCTGCCCAGGACAGAAGGACTTAGAAAATGGACTGTTGAAGAGATAGTGTGTCTACATGTGTCTGTGTGTGTTGAAGGGACATAGAAATGTCTTCAATTTGCCTAGGGATCACTTGGGAAAAAAAAGCCCTAAGCACTGAAATGGACCATAATTCTGATTCTCCTCACTGGCCGTATGACAGAGAAGGTTGTTGAGAGAAGATGTGTCTTAGAGACTTCTTCAGTGTCTCAAAAGAGCATTGTTTATAGGCTTCAGATCCAATTCTTCCCCCCCCCCTTCCCCCCCCCCCCCCCTTCCCTGCTCCACAGCTTTTAGATATAGTAATTCCAGGTTCCACTTCACAGGAGACAATTAGATTTACCAATATTTAATTTTAAAGCACAGAGTGTTCATGACTGCAATAACTGCAGTGAAGGGATGGGGACACCCAGAGCTCATAATTCAACTAGAATTTAGCATTCTAAAACTTTCCTGTTGCTGAGCCCATTCTTTCTAACCTTTCATTTTTCCTCTCTGTCACTTTGCTCTGCCAGCGTTCAGAATTACTATTTTTTTCAATTACTCTCAAATCTTCATCCACTACACTACAAATGCCTTTAAAGTTCCTTTCCTTTTTTCCTTTTCTTATTCAATAGGTCATGAGTTGTGAAAAAACTTACATCTTCCTATTTTATTCTTTCTTTCTTTTTGCCCTCTTTTTTTTTTAATTTCTTTTTTTAAAATTTATTTCTACTTTGTATGGATTTATCAGAGTGATGCAGCTCTTTACTTCTGAGTGGAAATAACTGAAAATACCACAATTACAGCAGAAGGGATGAGGTGCTGCATCTCACTAGTTACTTCGGCACAGGAAATAATAATCATTTAAACAAAGGAAATCCCACCACACAAAACTGTCTGTTTGCCTTCTAAGGAATAGGTAAAGAACACTTATTTCACTTTCACTCATTTCTGCCAGTCTTGAGAACACATTAATTTTTTTTTTTTTTTAGTCTGTTAGTACATTAAGGCATTCCTTTAACCATCTGTAAGGCGATAATTTCAATATCAAGTTCTCATCAGAAATTATTTTTTTGCTTTTGGCCAAACTAGACTTCCTAAAGTTATGGATAAAATCTGAATTACATCACTGACTAGTGTGATAATCACATTTTATTCTAAACTGCAGTTGTGGAGACTTCTGGAGTCTCTTTATCAAAAAGAAATAGGAACTATCCTTCTGTGACTTAATTTTTCCTCTTGAATGTTCCTTTAGATATGGAGTCAAGAGTGAAGGTGCACTGATCCACGGAAGTGGACATGAATATGATTAAATGGGATTTAGGGATCAAAGAAGCTTATAATGAAAGGTTAACATATGGGACAGGAGCAGGTAGAAACCGAGCAAGTACGTGGAGGGCAGACCACTGAAGATGTGTCTTCAAAGACAAGTCCTAAGCACAGACAAGAACAACTGGAAAATTATTTGGTCTCCTAGCACCTAGCACTTTGGTCTCCTAGCACTTCAGCTGGAAATTCTGGGCCAGCTGTTAACTCTCTGGGTTTTTCAGGCCATTGAGGTCCTATTTAATGAAAGATCTGTGCCAGTTTCACAACTTGCAGCCACCAAAGGGGTCCACAGGCATTCCCTTCTCCTTTCACACAGTTTTCTCTGGATAATATCAGATGTACTGTTTCTGACACTTTGATTAGCCAGGTAAATTTCTCATTTTGGAATTGTTCTTGATAATTGGGTGATTTTGTGCAGAATTAGTGTTCTGAACTTCCTTATTGAATAGTTAAGTAAGCACCACAGATAATACAAGGAGAATGGAAGGAATGGGGTGACAGAAGGGGAATGTAAAGCAGAAGAAAGAAATTTTTTAAACACTGGGTGAGGCTGTCTCAGTCAGTATTACCTAAGCACAGCTTTAAAAGCCAGGGAGTAGACTAGAGTCAACTCAAAGTCTGGTAGTCCAGTAAGAACCTGCCAAAATCTAAGAATAACAAGCTGGCTCTCACTCAGAATGCAATTCTTGTGTAACTTACTGATTTCATTTCCATTCAGGTTTGAAAACGTGGACTACTTCCATCATTATTATCTGGTCCAGTAGGCCAGATAATGATGAAATTCACCCTCTTTTAAGTCACATATTAATCAAATAAGAGTCCACTCAGGTGACCCATATTAGCTTTATTAGACTGGTCCTTTCACAGACTTAATAGACAAAGTCAAGCATCAAGAACAGTATAATTCCTCACAAGGTCCAAGCCTATCCAAAGGGAAGTCATGAAGTACAATGCAATGACTCCATTCATTTCCAAAATCTTTATGAACAGATTCACCAGGGAGCTAAAGACTGCTCCATAAAATGAACATATTCCTATGCCTTCCAGCATGGTCCCAGCTGTTCACAGTCTCTCCCGCTGACACCAGGACTTCATCAATCTTTGATCTCATCTCCAGCTGCATGTTTTAGGATCTCATCCTAAAGAACGAGCACAATGCTAAAACACATCCTCTACTACTGCTTGCAGAGGTGGTAAAGAAGGAAATAATAGGAGTCCGTTCAACTGACACAGTCCAACTTCCTCACTACATAATAGGTTTTAGATCACAAGCGACTCCAAATTTTATTTAAACTCTCTGTCTTTAAGACACACTTTCCATGTGTGAGGTTGCCAATTTTTAGTGAAGTTAGCATTATGTTCATACAGTATAAACTAGGACTCCACAGGTCCATCCACACCAGTAAATTAAATGATCCCCAAGAGTGGTCTTTGTCATTGCAGCTGTTGTTTTAGATTCTCCTTAGGGAGAGATGCATGAGAAAATGACAGATGACCTCAGGCAATGTCCTGCAACGATGAGTCTAACTCTTTAGAAGTACAGATGAGGCTTTCCCAGTTTCCAGGCATATCCTTTAATTTACTGGTGTGAGCAGACAGGACAGTATTCGCCAGGCTTACCAGTAAATGGGAGGAAGAGCTATAATGACAAATCATGTTCAATTTTCCCTCCAAACGTACTTAAAATTCCCAGGTAAAGACTTACTTTTAGATTAGCTCCATACAATGGTCAGTGTAAATAACCTTCTCTGCATAGTAGTTTCCTAATAAAAATGGCACAACCTCTCGTAGTGAAACTGAAAAAGGGCTTGAGAAACATACTTTCACAAAGCAATAAATCAGTGTCAGTTCTAAAGATACATACACAAAAAATAATTATTAATTAAGTTCTGGAATGTTGTAAGTCCTAAATAATGTTTATAAGGGCACTAATGAAAGGTGGTACAAACACTAATAATAATTATAATAATAATTATTATTATTATTATTATTACTATTACTATTATTATTATTGCTGTTGTTATTAATATTGACATTAGTAGTAATATATATAGTATTAATAGTATTAATAGTATTATTCAGTAACACCATAGCTCTACCACATCCTCAAGAAAGACCATCAAAAGTTTGAATAAGCTTTGATGAAATTTACTCATAATTCTCTGACAAAGTTGATGCAGTGATGTGTTACTAAAGCTGAATGATTTTTCTCAGGTTTTTTTAACGCTCATTAGTAATTAATTTTTCTTCTTTAAAGAAGATGAGGTCTTCTTTGCATAAAAATGAACCATGGACAATTTCCAACAGAATGAATAAGTCTTTTTCTTAGCATGCTTCAATAAATAGCCTGGGCTAAGTATTGAAAAGAGACTTGATCAGAAAGGCACTTCAGTGACTGTGATTAGTTAATTTCTTATGTGATTCTGAGTTAGTAATTTGTTGGGGAGGAAGAGAATTTCATACCTCTTCTAGGTAAAATTAGGTACCAAAAAATGCCCTGGGACCAATAGAGTAAAATGCTCAACCTCAGGGATAACCAGGGCAGCAGTCAGGCAGTATACTCTGCTACTTATCCTGTTTTGGCAAGTTCATTAGCCAGACAAAAAGTTTATCTTTGACATGTTAGAGGAGTAACAGGAAAAGTTTGGAATGAGGAAAATAGAATACCTTCTCTCACACCTGAAATGAGTATGTTTCATGAGCATATGTCTATGGAGCAATTCTTAACAACTTAAATGACAACTGTGGTTTTCAGTTGTCTTATTTAGTCAAATAAAGAAATATATTAATAAATATATATATATGTATGGTGTCAGCTTTCACCAGATGATTGTGGTAAACACAAAGAAGTGAGGAAGTTCTCTGTCAAAAATGCATTAGTTCTTGGAATAACAGCAACAAAATACAGAATCTGGGGCAATTTTGTTAATCCAACATAGAAAAGCTGGGATAGCATCACCAAAATAGTTCTATCCCACAGCATGACCTTCTTTCTTATATCACTTCAGACTCCAACAGCTTTCCTGCTAGTCAAGTGCACCTAAAGGATTTGATGGACTAAATGTGTCCTGGTATTCAGGAATATGTGGTGATATTGACAAATGCTCACTGTAGTCCAGAATGAGGGAGAACCACCCAACCCATTTTCATCTATGACCTACTGGTATAGTAAGCATTAATTTGAATGAAGGTCTTGGCAATACAGGAGCTTGCTCATTACTTTCTGTACTCTGTCTCATCTATTCTGTGACCTACTGCCTCTGTTCCTCTGTTTTACTCTCGGACTAGCTGCTGTTAACCATTATATTTTTTCTTTTTACCGCTTTTTCGCTCGAAGCTATAATAGGCAGTTATTCTGAACTCTGTATGATCTAAGGAAGCCTTGGGAAAGAGAGACACACACGTATGTGTGTAGTGTTGAGGGAGATTACAGAGTAGAAAATAAAGTAATATCTGCATTCCTTGGTATGCTTTAAATTTGATTTGATGCAGAATTATCAAGCAAAGTTATCTGACCTATGTTATGCAGGAGGAGTTACACAAGGTCCCATCTGGACTTAAAATCTATGAATCTATAACAGCAATGGAAAGTACATATAAGGGGACCTTCCCAGATTCACAGTAAGCTCCAGTCAAGAATGTCTTATCTGACTATCCATGCAACAAAAAAAGGGTTATAACCAACAATCTCAAAACCACCTTAGTATATTTTAAAGGAAAACAAGGTAATTTGCAATGGTTCATCAATTTTCAGAAAACATTTGATTTTTTCAGTTTGGGTTTTCTGTTGTGATTTTTTTTTTTTTTTCTTTTTTTAATTGCAGATTGAAATGGGGGTTGGCAGGGATGATTTTAAAAATCTGCTGGGAAAGATAACATTTAGTTCCTAGGTAAGGGGTCTTGTCAAGAACTGTCCTGACAAATTTCTGCTTTTTCTGTGCCCAGAGAACACCTGTACATAAAGAAACAATTGCTAAGACACCATTCCTTTGCTTTTACTCCCTTGCTTTGTGATAACTGTAATTTATTTGAAAGAGAACAAGTAGTGGATAGACCGAGCAATGTGTCCTTCAGATGTAACCTTAGTAGATACTTAATTCTTACCATTTGTTGACCAAAGCAGAGTGGGTCAAATGCCCTTGTCTGGTCTATGAAAGCAGAAAAAAGAGTGTGTAAACAGTTCCAATAGTGTGAACCATGATGAATTGGGACAGAGCAGCCTGAGGTCTCTGGATGAAAGAGGAAAGGTTTTCTGGAGGCAGCATGAGGAAGAACTGAACTGCAGAGCAGCAGATGGAGAAGAATGATGTCTTTCATTTCCTAACTCCTGAACATGAAGTGTAGGTGAGAGAACGGGATGGAGGGAGCCTTCATCCACCATGGGATTTTTTTTTTTCCTTCCCCAAGGACAGTCTCTCAGAGGCAGGTAAGTCTCCAGGACTCACTGTTCTTTCCACACAGAGTCACGTCTCTCTGTAATGGTGCTATTGTAATTTCCAGTCCCACTCTACCTCCACTTCAGTTCCTGTTTTCTGCTAATACATGACAGCGCGGTATTTTTGATGAAAAGGAGGGTAAATGAAGGACAGATCTGGCAACCTCAAGTCCCTTTTCTCATGTTCTCCCTGCCAACACACAGTGATAATGCTGTCTCTATTATCTATCCTCCAGCAACAGGATATATGTGTTTGCAGAAAGCAGTGTGTTAGGGTTCGGCACCTCACTCAGATAAGATATCCTTTGTATCTTCATCAGGAAGTGCATTGAAGAAGCTGTACAGCTGACCAAAGAGATTAAATGGATCTCAAAGACACGACTACACTTTGATCCATATTTTTCCCCAGAACTCCTGCCCCACACATTTGTTTCAAGAGCTCAGTGAACAGAAAGGCATCTAGCTCTGCTGTCTAAAAACAAAAAAACAAACAAACAACAAAACAAAACTCTAAAAGCCAACAAACCAATCAAAACAAAACCAAAAACCACGCAAACAAAAAGTAAGGACAGTTTACTTTACAGTCCAGTGTCCAGAGACAGTGAAGACACGAGTTAGTCCATCTCCGCTGGCCAGGGACCACAGCTAACTCCCTGACATAGGTCACTAAGTCAGTAAAAGAATATTCTTTATCTCCATCTCTGTTTGTCTTGTTCAAGGCCATGAGCTTGGTGCCTTTATCAATCTGCCTTTCCCTCTTAGCTTCTTTGCTTGCAGTTAAAGTGGTTTTGTCCTGACATGAATATGAAATGATGGTCTATAGTGGGATGATGTATTATAGGTATGTATTTCAGAATTCTATAGTATAACATAGTATTTCTACTATACTCTTTATATCTTTAAACCTGAACCTTAGCTAGACTGTCATTGACCCAAACACAGCAGAATGCATTATTATCCCATATTAATGTCCCTTAATCCTTCCTTTTTGTTAACCACTCTCAAGAAAGCCACTTAATAAGGACAGAAAGTCACTAATTAAAATAGGAATTGTGTGGGGCTGGAAAACACTATTTTTAATCGAAAAGATGATGTATCCTGGTACAGAACAGAAGAAAATATCAAGGGTCTCCTAAGGCAGCTCGCTTGAAATCCTGCCATCTCTCCCAGAAACATGTCAGGAATGCTGCAGATTATGTGCAGAGTTATGGAGAGAGCCTGTTTCCTTCCCTTGTTGCTCAACCTATTGTCTTACATCCTTAGGCAAGCCCTTAGTATGGAAAGGACTCGAGATCAAACATAAGTGGGCTGATGAATTTGGAGTCAGATCCCTGATCCACACTTTCAAACCTCCATTCTCAATGCATAACTAACTTATTCTGCAATCAGAAATGTTTTTCTAATGGTAACTAAGGAAATTCAAAGGTGACTTATTTCACCACTCCCACAAAAAAATGCATCCCAGCAAAAACAGAATGGGAGGTGATCATATACTGGGACATGACAGGTTCTCAGTATCTTTTTAATGGACTGTGATGACTATGAATTATTTTTTTTTTCCAATGATTAAATTCATTTATACGAGGAAGGAAAATCGAAATCTAGTAGAGGAATCAAGACATGGAAATGTAATCTGTGATTTTGTATCAGGCTAAAAATAAGACTTCACCAAAAATGAAGCAGTTACTTCTAAGGTCAAAGGTTCCCTACGTCAGAATCCTCCAGAGCAACATCCTCTCTCCAAAAGAGAGCAGTAGAAGACATTCAGTGAAATAATAAGATGGACAAAAACTACTGAGTGATTTCTTGCTGATACATTCCCCCAGCTCCTGGCACTTCCTGAAGGGAAACTAACATCCATTCCACAGCACTTAATAACCTCCCATGGAACTGTTCCTTCTGGACTTTTCCGCTGCCTTTTTTAATCCTCTTGGATCCTCAGAAACATCCTATGGTGATGAGAAACTCTGTTTAACTGTGTGTTGCATGAAAATTGCCTTCATAAGTTTCAAATCTTTTTGTCCAAGAATTTCTTGGACACGCCCTGACTTCTGTGTTTTAAAGACTAATGACAGTGATTCCTTTCCCTTTCTCATCCTGTGCCTGACTGTACAGTCCTCTGTGAGACACCTGACACCATCATTTTCCCAAGCTTCAGTGTTTGACCGTTGTGTCCTTCCCTGCCCAATATCTATCCTCAAACACAGATCATTATTTGCCACCTTTTCCTACATTTCTTTTCTTTCATCTGATATATTACCTTTTTAGAAGCTGTGAGAACTACAAGGAATATTTAAAATAGGTCTTACTGCTCTTTCCAAGGTAACTGCTTTACACTTCTGTTAGCCCAGTTTCACACAAGAACCCCTAAATCAATGGGAATATACTATTACAGAAGGCTGGCATTTAAACACCCTCATTCTCCATCTATGGGCCCAGAATATGCTTATTATTCATTTGTGAGGGGATGTTTTGGCCCTATGAGCAGTGGAACAAACCCTCAAGATAAGTAACGTCTGAGGCAGCTGCTTGAGTGGATCCATCATTATCACTCGAATACGCTCTGTGGATAAACAGAGGCCTTCAGTCCCTGGGGCTGCTAATCTGACACCTTTCATGGAGCACTAAAAGAATTCACTTAAAATTAAAAACAATGCACAGCTGTTTCAATGGATAAGTCATGCCATTTGCATGAGGATAATGGATAATCAATATACAATGGTGACACAAATTAAACGTGGATTAAATAGTCATTGTTCCACAGCTATGCTCTGTGTGATTTTCCCAGATACCGTGTGATAGTCCTGTATTTTTTATTACTGCTTCAAGAAAAATGCATTTTCTTCTCTTGGAAGATGCTTCTTCTTTATCAGTCACACTGGTACAAAACAAACAAATGAAAGTGCTAATTTTCCCTGTTTATCTACCACATCAGCAATCACTTTTTGAAGAGCTATAGAGATTACAGAGGCAAACTATTTCTTCTTATTGCAGTCTTCAGATATTTTTGGTGCAAGAGATTCTGGGAATGGGCCAATAATGACAGGGCATGGTGAGCTTAACTAATTTTAAAATTCTAAAAGTTTTCTTGTTTCTGATATGCATTTTCTGTAGTTGATATGGAGATATAGATTCTTACCCTAAGAATAGGACATAAGGCAGACAGGATGAATCATTCCCCGGAGATGTCTGTCTCCCTCCACTCAGTACTAAGGGAGCCAAGGCAAAATGCTTAGTTTAGGCGTCAAAATTCTTGATGGCTACAATTCTGTGAAATGAATCTTATTCCTATTTGTTTTTTAAGAGTTGTCTAGCAACGTTCAGATATAAAAGAAGTTACTCCTGTTTTCAGTTTACTCATACAATAATAGTTAAATATTTCAACATTGTTAATGTATTTAAACACACATTCAGCCAACATTCGGACACACATTTACTGTAAATGTAGAAAAGTAACCTGAGTGATTTATGAGAATTTATGAGAAATAGTAGACCCATGAAATCTTAAGCTTCGATCATTCTTTTCTTTAAGATCCATTGGAATTTAGGCACTGGACTCCTATAGCCTCCTTTGAAAGAATTATATTGTGGTATCCAAAATTTCACCAAAGCCTCAGTGACAATGAAGATCTGAAAGAGGCAGCTGGAGGAAGTTATGCACAGGACCAAGGGTTGTATATAGATTCTGAATATAGCTCTTAATCATTTCAGATAAGTCAACCAAAACCCATAATTAATAACAAAAAGTAATAATGAACTTCTGTCTAACATACACTACTTAACTAACCTCAATTCAAATCACTGACCTAGAAGTATTAAACTCCCTTTCCTATTACTAATCAGATGAAAGAGACACTGACTGCTCATAGAAATTACTTTTTTTTTCATTTGTTTCTCTGAGACAAATTAGGTTCTTTTCAGTCTGTGTGATTTTATTTCACAGGCAGACCTGATGCCAAAAACCCCACCACTTCTTTTTATTTGTCAAAACCTTTGTGGAGAGACAGAAAGATGGAGAGTGTTAAAAATCAGAATTATTTTAGTCATAATTATAATCTTAAGAAATTTTCATCCATGTAAGAAAATCCTTTATACTGGAAAAGAAAATACTGAAACATCCCTTTCTGTTTAACCCTGTCATTTCCTTTCAAAATGGAATATTTCTGATGAAGGAAAAATGAGCAATGCAATTTTTTTTTTGACGATAGGTCTGTGAGCTTATGGCTTTTTCTTCATCCATTTTGAAAAATGTTCCTCTCATTCTTGCTACACATGAGTACTTAAACATCAGCATTTGCAATAGGAAGGCAGTCAGAGACTGAGACAGATCTCAGACAGACTTAACAGTAGATTTTAGGATCTATTTTGTTTTGTATTAAAACTACTTTTTTTCTGTAGAGTCAGTAGTGAAATTTGCACTGACCTCATGGGGAACAGAGGACGACCTACATTGTGTACTTCCAAACAGCTCACCTCAAGTCTTGAAAATCTGTCCTTGCTTGGCTCTCCTGTTTGCTTCCTTGATCTGTGCTGTAATGGGAATTCTGCTGCTGCACTGCTGCCAGCCATCTGAGATGCTCACCATTCCCAAAGAATTTTGCTCTCGAGCTGGTTGCAAACTGACATTGCCTTTTTGTAATAAATTTATCTGGGTGTTTGCTGGCAGGGATGGAGAGAAATGCCAGTTATGTAAGTGAGAAAACCTGTTTTACAAGTGAAAATAATGTCTACAATCTGGAAGATTTAAATGAGTCAGACATTAGGATACACATTTAAACCCAAACCTGATATATTTGAATCCAGCAAATGCTTGCGCATGCATGCAATCCTTTGGTAATCAGTGAAGGAACGTTCACATGACTTAAACTTTTCACAGGTATAAGACTTTGCATGACTGCTCCCTCAAGTGGGAATATTAAGGTTTCTAAAAGTAAGTGGAGGTTCTTATTAAGGGTCATTTCCTAACAGCTGCAAAAGCAGTTGTATGAAACAACCTGAGCAGCTCACATCATCAGTTGAGAAAAACTGCACTGTAATAAATTATTTGTGGCCAAGCAGCCAGCATTTGTGCCAAACACCAGTTAGAATTTCAGAGTAAAAATCAATGCCCATCTATTAATATATAGCTTAATATAAGCAAAACCAAAACAAACCAACCAACCAGCCACACAGAAAAAAAACCCCAAAATTTCAATTTTATTTATTTTTAATGTTGTCTGGATGTAGCAACAGATAATTAGAAATATTTAATGCAGGAAAACATCTGCAAGTTAAAATTTCTTAAAGCTTTTTATATTCTTAGCATTTGGCAGTACAGAAATGATATGTTAGGCATGTTGCACTCTCTCTCAGTATGATAGCGACTAAAGTGGCTTAAAATTGGATTCATTTATAAAGCTGGACACCATTAATATCACCCCCTGCATGACAGTAATTCATTTCACTCTGGTTTGTCTGCACAGTGGTAGGGGCTCTGGTCCTTGTATTCAGATCACAGTCCTAATTAAGTATTCATTATAGAATACATATTTTTTCATTTTAGACGGGATATCAAACATTCATGCCTGGTATTAAACTTGTTTACCATTGGACTACTGTTTTATTAATAAACACTGCCATACATGTCAGCACTAACTTCAGGGTCAAAAAGAGAGCTGGGTTGAAACTCAACCCTTACATGCAAATTTCTTGGAACATTTTGGGAAAAAGCTGCAACTTTTATATTAGTACCAACCCCTGAGATTTCAGGGGAAGTGATAAAACCTTTTAAGTTTCTTTATTCTACTTTCTCTTTGAATGCACCTGAAATCTCATGAGGAAAAGCCAATCAGAGGTTTCTGGTGTCAAATAAAAGTCAATGGCAGATATTTAGATTTAGTTTGATTTTAGTGTTGAGATCACAAACACAGAGGTACATCTATAATGCAGTTAGTAATTCTCCAAAAGTCAAGCAGTCTGAGGAAAATGCCTCTATTTTGAGTCAGAATAATAATTTCTGAGCACTATAGAGCAAGCAATAGAAACCCATCTTACTCAAATCAGCTTGTGCCTATAGAGTCACAGGGGACATCAGTCTGCTCAATCTTCTCTGCAGCACACCTGGAAGGCATATCTTTATTATGGCCTCATTTTAAAAGTCCATATGAATTATGAGCCTTCACCTTACAGAGGTGCACAGTCTTGCTGGACAAAAACTTTTCCAAAGTAGAAGAGAGAAGCCAGAGACACAACTAATATTGCCCAACCATAAAAATATAAAAAACATATTCATAGTTGAGGTGAATCAAGGGAGAATCCAGCAACTTTATCCAGACTCTTGTTTCCTTATTCTACCTTAGGGAAATTCCTTGGGATCTCCAGAAGACAAGAGGGGGCTGCCTCATGTTTCGTTCATTCCCTTGACCAGTCAATTCTGAATGGACTAGGACCTATCAAGATTAACAGGTATTTTCAGTGTTGTGTCACAACTTTTGGCATTTGTGGTCTAAGATAAGCCTTGAAAAACCATAGAGATGACAAATAACTGTACAGAAATTGCTGGATTTAGACTGTGTTAAAGAAAGTGTAGAAAAATCCCAGTATTTCCATCTTCATAATTTCCACATGTAGACACTTCCAAAAATCTCAGAGGATAAACGTGAAGTAATTTTTATAGAGAGAGAATACTCAGGAATAATGAAATAAATTCTTTAATTGAACAAAAACTCTCCAACTTGACAGCTTACTTTTCAAATAGAAAAACATATATTTGTCCTTTTCAGAAAAAAAAGTCACCAATCCCCCCTGAAAAAAAACCCCAACCAACCAACCAAAACCCAACCAAACTCAAATGAAATCCACAAAACAAAACATAAGAAAACCCTACCCAAAACGAACCAAACAACATCCCCCTGTAAAACCAACCCAACTTTGAATGGGAGTTGTTTGGGGTTTTTTTCCTGTACTTAAGGGAAGCTAGTGTGAAGAGAAAGTTGAAGCTTTATAGGATGATACAAACAAGGGAAGGGATTTAAGTGTTTTTTCTGGGAGAATTATTCTGAGAGTCCTAGAAGACTGGCCATAGAAGAATTTTGAGATCTTCTGCTTGGATTATTTAAATATTATTTGGATAATTAGCAGAAAATGGGAGAGAAGACAGAAAATATAATGTGTGGTACAGTTTTCTCTGAAGGAAGTTGTGTTTTCTTGAAAAAGTAATTAAAGAAATATTTTTGGATGAAAGTATAGTCAAAAGATAAAATGCTACTTTGAAATGTTCCATTAAGTTTAAAGTTCCATTTACCACCTAGGAGGGTGTTTTGATGACTGAGCTATTTTCACGAGTGTTCCACAATAAACTTCAGTCAAAAAGAAACACATTAGCAAAGACCTACTCTTTATATTGTTTAAGCTAACATAGTACATTGGGAATTAAACAGGCAGGGGAGCACAGATGAGCAGCTTCATCAGGCAGAAAGACATTAATGAATGTCTAGTGGTTAGAAAAGGAGGAACTGGCCTCTTAATCTGGGTAATAGGCGTCCACACCTAAACTGTCTCCTGACTGATTTGGATATCCATTGTGTAGATGCTTCTGACTAAGTTATCTCAGAGTCCCTTGATCATCAAGAGGATGATTCTTTCCAGCCTGAAATATATATGCAAAAAAGACTGTATAAATTGCATCACGAAAGCTCCTGCCACTGTCTGTGGTGTAAAAAAGAGTGAATTATGAGTTTACAGGAAGATGGTGCTGTAAATGTCTCCCAGATACAGTTAGGTGAGATGAACCCAAGAGAATGTTACTCAGTTCCCTGGAGTGACAACTAGAAAGCACATACATATCTTTATTTTCTTAATGTAACTTGAAGGCTGGGATCAGCAGTAGGCTAACAAAGATAGAAAGAAAAGGAAATAATGGTAATAGAAATGTCTTAATACTACATTGAGTGCAATGCACAGAACATCATACAATCAAAGAGTCATAGAGCAGTTTGTGTGGGAAGGGATCTTAAACCCTAGCTCCAACCCCCCTGCCATGGGCAGGGATAACTTCCACTAGTCCAGGTTGGTCTACTCCATATCCAACTTGGCCTTGGGCACTTCCAGGGATGACACAGCCACAACTTCTCTGGACAACCTTTTCTAGTGCCTCACCATTTTCAACAGGAAGAGTTTCTTCCTAATATCCAATCTAAACCAACTCTCATTTGGTCTGAAGTCATTCTCTCTTGCCCTGTCACTACAAATGTTTGCAGATAGTCCCTTTCTGTCTTTTTGTAGGTCCCCTTCAGGTACTGACTGGAAGGTTGCGATTAGACCACACCGGAGCCTTCTTTACTCCAGGCTGAACAACCCCAATTCTCTCAGCCTTTCCTCATAGCAGAGGTGCTCCATCCCTCGAGTCATCTTGGTGGCCTCTCTGAACAGGTCCCTGTCCTTCCTGTGCTGGGACCGCAGAGCTGGATGCAGTGTTCCAGGTGGGTCTCACTAGAGGTGAGCAGAGGGGCAGAATCCCCTCCCTCCCCTGCTGCCCACGGGGCTCTGGATGCAGCCCAGGACACGTTTGGCTCTCTGGGCTGTGAGTGCCATGGCCGGGGCATGTCCAGCCTCTCACCCACAGCACCCCCAAGTCCTGCTCCACCTCTTCAACCCCAGACAGGGCTGAGACCAGGATTGCCCCAGCTCAGGTTCATCACCTTGGACTTGTTAAATCTCATGAGATTCCCATGGGCCCACTTCCTGAGTTTGTCCCGGTTCCTCTGGATGTCATCCTCAGGTATGTCAGCTACACCACTCAGGGTGGTGTCACATGCAAACTTGTGGAGGGTGCACTCGATCCCTTTGTCTGTGTCATTAATAGAGATATTGAATAAGACTGGTTCCAATGCCACTTGTTGCTGATGTCCATGGGGACTCTGGGCCACTGACCATGATGTCCTGGATGTGACCACCCAACCAATTCCTTATCCACCTAACAGTGAACCCACCAAATCCATCACTCTCCAATATAGAGAGAAGGATGTTGTGGGAGACATTCTCAAAGGCTGTGTTGTTTGTTACAAAGTCCGTTGTGAGCAGGATACCACTGTAGACCTAGGTCCAAAATAAAGGTATAGAACCAATGCAGTAATGGTACTGAGAGAATTCAAAGTTTTAGTGAGGACACCAGAGCTAATGTTTTATTCTTCTGTGGGAAAATATGGTCCATGAATAGGGCAAGCTGCTGAATTCTGCCCACGGAAAAAATTAGGGTATTGAACTCTTTGTTGAGGGCAGGGACTTGCCTTATTCTGTTTCTCAGTTTCCTCATGTATAAAAAGGAATTATAATTTTGAATGGTTCTGTGGTTCTCATTAGAGCTGCAATTATTTTCTTTTATTTTCTATTTTTCTTTTATTTTCTTTTAATTTTTTTTAACTTTTATTTATTTAATGACTAATTTATTTGAGAGTAAAAACATAATCTAGAAAAGCACATCTAAGAAGTTCAATTGTAGTGTAATATTAATTATTCAAAATTGAAGTTGAAGCTAGGAAATTTTGAACTCAGTCAGGAAAAATGAAAATGCCAAATATTTTCCTGCTTTTCAAGAGAGAGTCACAAAACATCCTAGTCACCAGCTACAAATATCAACAAGACAAGGTGGCATCTTGCATTTTAAAACCTACTAATATTTAAATCACATGTGTTTTATTTGGAATTAATGCTTTTTCTGACTTGGGATTCAAACTTGCATATCCTTCATCTGCAGGGAAAAGCCCAGGAGCTAAGGACTGTATATTCTAAAATTGGTTTCCTTCAATGTCAAGATAAATAGACAACTACTGCATAATCAAGAAAGCGCAATCGTTATTCATAATGCTTCAGGTAAGATATTTAGAAATATGATATTTACGTTGATGCTTTTATTTGCATTGTGGAAAAGGAACTGTCTGTACAAAATTTTTACAATCACATATTTCTGAATGTTTTATTAACTTCCTTTATGAAAAAAGCAGACAATTTATAATTTAGCTTACTAGAAGTACTGAAAATCTTTAAATGTCTTTCTGGAGTTCTTTGAAGTATTTGGGAAAACATCAGGTTTTGTTGGGGTTTTTTTGGTTGTCTGGTTTGGATTTTTTTTTAAGTAGCCACTATTAATCAATTATGACTTCACATTTATTCCAGCTTGAAAAATAAGCTTTTTTAGCTACTCTAACAGAAAAAAACCAAACATAAAAATTGCATTTTCCCATATTTGCCCATTATCATCAGAAGAATTTACCTGTTTATGATAATAAACATAAAAGCCCAGGTTAAAAGTATATATATTTACACAGAATTTCACATTTCTACCAATAAAATGTTCAGGGGAGGAAAACAGTCCTGCTTTTTTTGGGCTTAATTTTTTCTACTTTTTTTTTTATATTATATCTTAATGTGCCATACATAAAAATTCAAAACAAAACACTTGAGACATGAAAAAGTATTTTTGAAATTGCCACAACATGGTGTTTCAAGCTGATTAAAACTTAAGGATTATTTCCATTTTTTTAGAAACAAAAATCAACCAAATAGGCACAATTTGGAGAAGTATTTAGAACTTGTCTTAACTTCATTGTCTGACAGAAAACCAGCAGAAGTTAGTAGGAATATCTTCTAACTACTGCTGTTCAGAAAGCATTTCTCAGTAGTAACACCGAGCATGGCAAAAGCAAGACACGACCTGTATATCTGCTCTCTGCTGTCAAGATCTGATGAAGTCTTGTGATATTTTCAGAAGCAGCTGCCATGAACCAGGCAAGAGTTGGATGTGGAATGGATTGACCTTCTAGAAAGCATTTATTGGTGTAGTGGTGTTGTTGCTTTTGTATACATACTGTCAGTTGCCTATCCCACCCACTATGGAAAAAGTTGTTTGACATCAACAGTTACAAATGCCAAAATTCTACATTGGGTCTGTAGAAAACAGAAAAAAAAAAACAACCAAAAAAACCCTATAAACTTGCATTAAAAATGTACTGTTTTGGAACTCTCATTGTTCCTGGGACAGTCCTACTTGTGGAACTCAATTTATAGATCACCCATTTGAGATCTGATCTTAGACCAGAAGAGGGGTTCTTTCCAACTCCGATGACTACGTGTTTTGGTCTCCCTTGCCACTAAGAACACCCATGGGCAGCATTGCTTTCTCCAAGCTGCTTTTAATGTTTCTCCTCACTTTCCAGGCCTTTGTGGTGATTTGCCACACTCTGACTACTCTCTCCTAGATCAGGTGAATGCTCAAGCACAGAATATGCCACTGAGATCTGTTGTGATAGTGGAAGGCCTCCTGCACAATGGCAGAAGAGAATTTTTTTGTCCTTCATCTGTGCCTTTAAACACGAGAGTGAGAAGGAAATTTTCCAGGCTATTCATTTATAACAGGCAGAATGAGCTAGAAAAATGTCCTAGTTATTGCAAACCTGTGAGAAAAGGATGTGGTTTGAATATGACTGAATAAAAACGAGGGCACACAAACTCAGTGAAGAGAAGAGATGTTAGAGTGCTTAACAATAATGGTTACAGTCTCATTTTCTGACAAACTGGAATAGAATATAATCACAATGTGAGCTCCATAATTAAAGCAAAGATAGCAGTGACATTTTTATTGTATATTTCAACTGCTGAGTAAGTACCTTTTCTTCTATTTTACTTTTTTTTTTTTTTAAACTCCTAGAGAAACTATTCATTTTTGTAGGCAGGAACAACCCAGCTAGTGGAACTCTTAATTGCATGCAGCTTTGTGCCAAGAAAAACTCCAATCCAGTGAGTCTGTTTTGTTAAGGAGCTATGGTGAAACTCTGAGGTTTGGTTTCAAAGCGTGAATGTTTAGTTGCCAAAAAAAAAAAAAAAAAGCATCCTTCAAAATGTATTCAGAAAACAGTCCCTGTTCTGATTGGAGTCTGAATCAGTCCAATTTTTAGCCAAAATACACTTCATTTTCCAGTCTTGCTGAAAAAGACCCCAAATGCCAAATTTTGATAATGCTGGAGCCTAAAAGGAAAATTAATATAAAGACCTCTTTCAAGCAGAAATCAAATTAAGAATAACCAAAACTCTACCATCTCCTTTTAGAAGCAGAAAGATTCCTTGGCTATTGTATTAATTTATTCCAGTGCCTATCTTTCAAAAAATTGAATTTATTCTCTTACTCTGCTATTAGTTTGTATCCTGCCTTCAGTAGACATGAAAATATTTAGGTTTCTTTTGGCAGAAACATTTTTCCAAGCCTGAAGACTTTCAATATAGTCTATGTATCACATTTCTGTACTGCCAACCATAGTCCTTTGGCTTGCTTTTCTCAGTCCACTTTGCCCACAGGGCTATTCACACAGTTGTTCCTCCCCTGAAATCCTTCTATCTGAAATAAATAAGGTTTTGGCATAAAAACATCCTTTCTTTAAAATATCACAGGCATATACACAAAATACAGAGTCAGCGTCTATGAAAGTTACAACTTCCTTATGGTTTCAGATGAGGTCAGATATCTCAGATGAGAGCTCAGGAGGGAATGAAGAATGATAAGCAAAGATAAATGAAACATACAGCATGACTTTATATGGAAAAGATGTAGCAGAAATGGAGAAAAGAAGCCTGGGCTTCTAAATATCAAGCTCTTGTAACAATGATTCATGTAAAATTTTCACTGACTGGTCACACCTAATTGAAACTTGATGAAGAGATCTCCAGGTTTTTCTAAGCTCTAGTAGATTGGAAACATCCTAAAAATACCTAAAATACTTCTTGTTCTGATATATTCTGGCCTTATATTATTGTCTTTCTGAAATCAGTAATCACCTGCAAGTTAGAAAAGACAATACATACAAATAAAGGTTGATATTGTCAGCTCAACTGACAGTAAAGATAAATTAATTACTCTGCCAAGATGTTCAAAAAAACATACTTTTTGAGTTTCCAAAGTAGCTTCAGAATTGGGCTTTTTTTTCTGTTTGTTTGGTTTTGGTTTTGATTTTGTTTTTGGTTTTGTTGTTGTTTTGGGGGTTTTCTTGGGGTTTTTTTGTGTGTTTTTGTTGGTTTGTTTTTCTTTTTTGTTTTTTGTTTGAGGTCTTTTTGTAGGAGATTTTTTTTTTTTGGTGATATTTCACCAGTTCTTAATGTATCTCAACTGGTTTTTCCTTTCTTAAAACCCCTTGAAAAAATTCCCAATAAAAGAATTAATCTGTCACATGAATTGATTAACTGCACAGCAAGCTCATGCTTTTAAAGATGTCTCTATTGTAGGAAAATTAATTTCTCAAGCTACTTAACACACTTCTAGTAAAACTTTCCACCCCAGGGAGTGCAATGAGCAACAGTACCCGTGCAGGCACAGTAGAAAGTTTGTCAAGCTGTGCTTTGTTTACTATTTCCAAAGAACAACTTTATGTTGAAGCAGGAAAATATAGATGTAAAGTTCTTAGAACTGTCCCAAATATAATTCCAATTTTTCCTCTCTTCCAGTTGCTCAAAGATAGACATGATGGTGCAAAAGCAAATGCTTGCTCCAATTTATTTTATTTTTTTTCAAGTAAGTAACTAAGAATAGTCATGGCTGGAAAGTTTCCGAGGGTGAAGCTCCATGGCATCCCTGGGTGACATATTCCAGTAGTTCTCCCCTGGTCTGATGAAAAAGGTTTTCCTAATATCCAGTCTGAACATCCCAAACAGCAAGTTTATTATCCTTTTCTTTACCCCCTCCTGAAAAAAAAAATTGGCCTTTTCATCTTTATTACTTCCCATGAAGCAGCTGCAAAGTGCAGTTAGGTCAGCTCTTGTCTTAACCAGAAAAGTTGCGAAATGGGGCAGTGAATGGTGATTCAGAACAAATAACAGTTAAGATAAAAAGTTTAAAACATCTGTAGTGGTAGGAATTATGCCACAACCATAAGCATGTCAGATCAACGATCTTCATGGAGTCATGCCAACTCCTCCTGACCCTTCTGTCTTCCAACTGAATAAACTGTCTCTTTTCCTCAAAGATGCAACCAGGAATCTCAAGAGACCAGAACTCCGTCAGAACCTTTTCAAGCTGAGATGGAACCAGCTTAAATACAAACCATGGCAGCTTCAGAAACAGTTTATGTGTATGGATTTTTCATATAATTTAACTTGTAATTAAGTTCTTGACAACCCAGGAATTGACACTTTCTGGTTTCACAATCCAAATTTGTTGATGTTGCTTTCAAGATCAGTGAATATTTGTCTTGAAATGATCCTGGGTCCTTCAGTAGGATCACAGAACCATGGAATAGTCTGAATTGGAAGAGAGCCACAAGTATCATCAGGGAATGTTTGAGGTCCATGTGTGTGCCCACAGGACCTTCTTACTAGAAGAAAGAGACTGGCTGTAAATTCCACTTAAATGTTTAAATCACAGCTATCACATTTGTAGCCAGTGGAATTCACATTGCTACACATCTAATCCCAGCCACTGCTCAGACCTGTACCACAGCTTAATCAGAAAAATTTTTGAACAGTTATTAGTAGTCAGAAGAAATCTACTGTTGTTGGTTAGTGAAGATCTCATCTTCACAATGTCAACAACATGTTTTGTATAATGGTTTTAAAATATGGCCAGTGCCTTTTTGGTCTATGCTAAGCCCTATAAAATTAATAAAGTATGTTTCCTCTGCTGTTAAATTAGTGGTGCAGTTTGCCTAATAAAATATGTTTTGCTGTCCTGGTTTTATGGGCAAAGTAATAAACTACAGCTTCTAAAAGCAGCTTGATACGGTACAAAAAGCCTTTACAAATTTCTACTTAGATTCTAGTCAAAAATAATAAAGCAAAGATTATTTTTAGATTAAAGACCATATGTTAGACAATAGACATTTTGAAAAACACTGTGGTTTTCATAATTATGTTCAGGTGCTGTTTTCTAATTCTAACCTGCAACCGTAAGATATTCATTTGTTGGTTATGGGTGGGAAGAAGGAAAATAGATATATATAATATGGCAAAAAATACAGAAAGATGTTAATATGCTGTGATCTATTAGATTCTTGATCAGTTCTTATATGCCCTCCTCTCCCCACCCCTGAGACAGAACAAGAGGCTATTTCCTCTTTTTCCTCTTTATGATTTCTGATGCATTTTTCCACCTCTGTGTTTAAGAATGAAAAAAAAAGGTGGGCAAAAAAAAGTAAATGACTTCTTCTCTTTTCCCAAAATACATAAAGAAATACATCCATTGAAAAAAAATCAAAACCAAGCAGGATCTCCATGTAAAAGGAATCACAAAGAACAATCTGTGTCTACCTGGGACATTAATGATTTTTTAAGAGAGTGAATTTAAAAAGTTAATAACTCAAATATTATGGTGGGTAAATCTTGACAGACTCTGAACTTGGTGGAGACTATATAGGTCAATAGCTCTAAATCCTTCATAGCTGTGTTCTTGATTATTCTCCTAAAAAAATACTTATGCACATGTTTCAAGATTTTTTTTTTTTTTTTGGTATGGTGCAAATACAAAGAGCTTTCAGGTGCAGAATAAAACAAATGAGGGTGGACCTAACCTTCAACATCTTCAATTAGGGATTTTCTCTGTGTTCACAGTCTTATGTCTTTTCCTGCCTCCCATGGAGGATTTTATCACCTTCAAAATTGTGTGCTTAAGGTAAGTAATATGAATAATTTCTTAAACAAATCACTCTCAAATGTCTACTCAAGTTTCCTGCACAACTAACTTAATTTAGACTGGAAATGCTTAAGGCTAAGCAAACATATACACATATATATATATGTGCTCCCTTTAATTTTTTTATGCATTTAATGCCTAAAATTTTCATATACTTAAATCCTGTTGCAGTCTCCTAGGGGATTTAAACACATTTATGTGCAATTCTTTATTGATTCATTTGCAGTTAATCAACAATGAAGGCTAGTTTTGTGAAAGTGTTGAAGAGGCCTTTTTTGCCTGTTTGCTTGGGTGTTTCTTCTAGATATAGTATTTCAGCCAATGAATTGGAACATTTTGATCTTTCTCCAAATTTTCCTTGAAACATTGGATCGTCATTTAGAACTTGGTGCAGAATTCTTACAAGACTCTGAGAAAAGAAGTATATCTTACCTCGTAAGAGGTATGTATTTTTTATGACACAAGGGATCATCTGCCAAAATGAAAAGTTGTGTGGCAATGAGAAAAGAAAAGTTAAAAAATGAGAAATTTCAGTCCAGGATCAAAATGGACAGCACATGGAAATCTATGTGATCTTGTTTTTTTGACTGTTCAGTTCTATATTTTTTTCCTCATTAAGAATTTTGTGCAGATGAGAAATTAAATTTACCTTGAATTGGTTTGGTGATTTAAGAGGTTTTCCTTAAGATATGAGATGGCTGCACACAAGATGGCTTTTCCCAAGCTTCACAGCTGAGAAACAACCTTTTATATGGTGATAAAATCAAAAGTGTCCCCTGGTCACCAGAATATAGAGTAACTTGTTGCAATGGTTTCCAAATTTATACAACAGCTTAAATAATAGACCCTTGTCTTTCATCAGAAAGCCCTCTTAGCCTACTGTACAAGACTCCTCTGAATATGGAAGAGAGGAGGGCAAAACTTTTTTGAAAAAGTTTTTGAACTTAGTTTTACACTGTCCATTGTATCAGTTCTAATCATTAGATTATTAAGTGGAATATAATCAAGATTTTCAGGCATCTTGCAAGTCTTTAATGTGGGTTAGGTGATGAAATAGGTTTATGTGACCCTTGTCAGCACAAAAGCAAATATATAGCTCATAATAGATGTAGCCGATGAGGGAAAAGGTGAGTCTTTAGGCTACTGCAAGAGATTAGGGAACCAGTGTTCTTTTTTCAAGGACTTCTATGTTGTTTAAAATTAGTAGCATTTAAAAGCACTCAATCCAGTTGAACAATATAATACTAAATTCCAATTTTTAAATCATGAGGCTTGTATTTCTTTGAAATAATGAGTGCAAGACATTTACTTAATGTTGATAAGGTTTAAGAATAATGTTTTTTCAGGTGTAGGATCCATGGTGTGCTGAGATGTAGTGACTGTCTGTCAGAAATAAGAGTAGGAAATCGCAGTTCATCAGGTCTGACTTTGCAAATAGCCTTTCAGTGGTGCTAAATCTAGCACTGAATGATGCCTAAAAAGCATCAATATGAATATCAACCAGCAGCATTTTCCTTTAAAAAAATCCTTGTTTCAGACAGGTTTGCAGAATACTACATTAAAGGTGGGCATATGCTGAAAATATTCAATTAAATATCAGGAAATTGTTGCAACTCCACTTACTACTCGAATGATGTGTTTGAATTGCATATTTTTTGTCAGTGAAAGCATAGGTAAAAGGTCAGGTCTTTTCCTGAAAATGGTGGGGGTCAGTTTTCAGAAGGGATGTTCAGGATATTAATATACCACCTCTCAAGCCAGACCATAAGGAGTGGAGAAAATGTATGGAATTTGACAAGAATGAGACCAGTTTCCAGAAAGAATTAGGTCAGTTTCCAGAAGGACATTGCAAGTATCTTTTACTGTTTCTTTCCTTTATGTATTTTGTTTCCAATTTTATGAAGAAGTATCTTATTCTGACCCTTGTTGGAGTAAACTCATTAAACATTTTAAATAATAAAAAGTGGTCTTAAATTTCTTTGAAAAATATTGAGAACTTCTTTTCTTAGGGATCAGTGAACTAACTGTGAAACTCTTTATAAAAGTGTGTCTTGAGACCTTTGTGTTCTTTTTTATGTGTTACTGAAATGTTATTTGGAAAGAAGAAGAAAGTGAGATGAAAATTAGGACCTGAAAATAGTTATACATGTTATAAACACTAACAAGATATTTGAAGATCTGTATTGCTGTGTTTGGTTTTGTGTAGAAAAGTTAAGCTGAGATTTGTTTTATGTCCTTTGAAACTTAGATCCTTCAAGAAGATTTTCATTTGATTTAATTTTCTTTGCACTTTACCATCAGCTGTATTGATAGAACAACCGTGTATAGCTCCAAATAACTCCTGCAATAAAGCAAAAGAAGAAATACATTTTGCTCCATCTAAAGCTTCTCTCCCCAGTTATGTTTGTCAAAAGGTAAACCTTACTTCTCTAGTGATCTCAGCTTCTTTAAGAGGAAATTCCAATTATCAGACAGGGAATGAGCAGTGGCTGGAATAAAGGAAGAGGTGGCTTAGTGAGAAAGATAATACACTGCTTCATTTTTGAATAAAAGAGATCAAACAGTGGAAGATTCATTCTTGCTTTTGAATAAAGGCACTGTGCTAATTTAATTTAAGTTGCTGATTACAATTTCCAAATTTCTTCAGTGTTTTCCTGAACCTGAATATACAGTGGGAACTGGAGGCACGGAGAAGGGGCTGGAGAGCAGGTGGCAGATGTGGCAGCCACAATTCCCAGCTTCACAAGGGCAGACCAGCTCTGTGAGCACTGGTATTGTTATACCAGAGACAGAGTGTGAGGACACTCTCCTCATGCACTTGGTGATATGGAAGCTCTCTGTGCATAACTCAAGGCTTGAGAACGCTGGGAATGAAGCAGAGGGTGTCACACTGAAGCAGTGCCTGAACCACTTTAAGAACCACCCTTATGTGACTTCAGAAACACATACTGCTTTCCTCCCATGAAATACATTCTTCGAACCCACAGACACATCTCAGACCCTAAAATAAGTGATCTGCACTTCTGAAGTCTTGAGAAGAGTGTATTTTTTACTCAGATTAATGGCAGCTCTTGGCGTTTGGTAAATAAACCATTTAGAATTCTAAATGAATGGATTTTGAAGATTACTTTCAAGAATCCCTTAAAATAAACAAAAAAATCCCAAATAATTATTCAAAATTTGTTAGGATTCTGTTAATTATTGTCTGTGGCTTTGTGAAGAAGTCTCAGATACCTCTGAATTTCACTAACACAAATTTTAGGACAAATTTTAGTATGTCCGACATTTTGTACATAGCTAGCTTACTACTCATGTTCTCATTCCTGTCTTTAATAAGAGTGGTTCAGTTGTCAAATTAATGAGCAATATTTCACCACATGACTTAGATGAATACTACACAACATGAAGAGCAAATTATTGAAGTGTACTGTTCAAATGCGAAGCCTAAATGAAAAAAAAAAGCATCTAATTACTCATTGTAATAATTATAATTGTAAGACTGACTTGGATGCATGATTGATTTGTGACTTGTTCACACCAACAAAATCTTTCAATCATAACACAGACACTCAAGTTTGCAGATTGTATGTGACTGTATAGATTAAATACAGAGATGAATGAAGAAAATATGAAAAATCATCAGAATGTGTCAAATATTTCATTGAATTCTATTACCTTCTCAGTGTCACTTTTGAATAAAAACAATTTGAACCACCTTTTCCTCTCAAAATCTTCTAATTAATAAAGAAACATCTAGAAAAGAGCAGAAGTAGGCATGTTTCAGCTGCATTGCCAAACACACTGTGCTTTCTTTTCTTCAAGGAAAACCAACAGTAGGTACCACTCTTAGCATGAAAGTGATCATGCTAATGAGATGATGTCATGTTTGTTGTAAGATCATTATCCCAAGGACTATGTTAATACATTCAATAAGCCTCCTGTGAACAGTGTGGGGTGGCCGCCCTCTTGGTTGGTACAGCAGCAATTTTAACCAGGGACAGCCAAAGATAAACACCTGATTTGTCTGTTGGTGACCTGGGGTTTCACTGCTGGGGATGTAACAAGGCAAGGCCGCCAGAGAGTGGGGTTTGTAGGTAGACTTGAATGAGCACTGGGCTTGTCTGTGTAGTAAGAACCTTCAACATTTTAAAAGACATCAGGAGAAAAGAAAGAAAAAGGGGGGGAAAAAAATGTAGGGAAAAAATCACCAAGTCAACTAAAGCGGCTTTCTGACAGTTTTAAGAGGTTTTTCTTACCCCTTTTTATTTTTAATAAAGGATGCAATCACACTTACTCCTAAACAATGGAATATGCTTACATGAAAATACTGCAGGTTTTATTTCAGAAAGCATATTGAAATAAATTCTTCTTGCAATTTCTGTTCCATTTCTTCCAACAAGCCCTGAGAAAAGCATCTCAATAAGGTAAGAAACCAATTTCTCCTGAAAAGAATCATAATTCATAATTAAACAAAATTATTTCTTTAAAAAGAATTTGAATTGCTCTCTCTATAAAACATTCTTCACTGAGTTACTTGTCTGACAAATATTTGGTGCTGAGAAAATACTTACAGATTTTCTAAATCTCAGTTTGAGTAGAGTAATCATGCAGGTAATCAATATTTGTTTCTTCTCTCTAATCAATCTGTGCCCTGAGTACTTTGCTAGGTATTATAGACAGGGAATTCTTCCTCTTAAAATCTTAAGAGGAGGACAAAGGAAATATGATGAGAAAGTACACATGGTTGCAGGATTTTTTTCTCAGATATGATTCTCACTTTAGTGATACAAAAACCCCAATATATTTGCATGCTCATCAGTGTTTGGGTACAATAGAATCACTCTGTATTTGAATCTAAGCAAATGAGAATTAAACTGGGCTTTTAGTCTTTCTATTCAGCTTTATAAATGACAAGCCTGAAGAACATACAGAATGATTTCCTTTTACTACTGAATAGTAATCTCTTCCAACACTTACACATGTATTTCTACTTATATATTGGAGAAGAAATTTATTAAGAGGGAAAATGAAAAAAAAACAAAAACCACCAAAACCCATCTTCACCTTCCCATAGTTAATGGGATTCATTCCATTGTGCCAATGCGTTAACTTTGCACTTTTCTTCCACATATTTCTGTGCTATTTTGTATATTCAGGTTGTGGTGGAAGCAAAACCATTTAGTCTCATAGGCAAAGAGAATGGACTGACTTGGATAATCTCAGTATTTTGACACTGGTCCTTCAGGCTTAAGCATGGAGGACACTAATAGAAGAAAGTAAAACCACCCCACCAATAACTGAAAGTGATATTGTGCAGTGCCACTGCCTCAATGCCTCACTTTGGCATGGACTGTGCCGTGGAGAAAGCATGCAGAGCAGGGTTTGACACAGCAGATCTGTTGTCCCAGAGGCAGCCCTGCATCTTCTGCCTCTTTGTGCAGGGTTATTATCCTGCTAATGGGTCTGAAATTCTTCCCTATACCACCAGCCTGCAAACAGGAGCAAATTCCTTCTTAACACTGCTGAGTGAGTTGGCATGTGAAAGCAGATATCAAAGTTTAGATGCTTCATTCTCAGTTATCTGATGCTACATCTAACTGAGCTGCCCAAGTTAGAATTGTCCTTACCCAGTAAGGTGAGAGAAATCCCTCTAGGAGGTCATCATCCCGCACACCTTCAGAAGAGCTTATAGGATGCAGTGAGCAGCCCTTGGAAGTGCTTATCTTTTATTCTTAAAATTAGAGATAGTCACTACACCAGTCAAAACTTCAATTTCTAACTCTGAGGAAACTAGTTGTGTGAGACTAAGCTTAAATTTTGCATGAACAATAAAATCATATTATGTTCTATAGACTGGGAGGGTTGTATTATGAAATTATTAAAATGCTATATAAAAATATTAACAGGAAAACTGACTGCAAAAGAGTATGGCCTGTGACAAACATATGTGGGTGAAAAGGGGAGAGAGGGAATTTCATGTTCCACAGCACTGAAGCAAAAGCAGCTTACTTATCTGTAATAACTAGACATGATCAGTAGCGAGGAAAATAAAATGAAAAAGTAAAAACAAGAGGTCACACAAAACCTTTGCAAACTGAAAGAGCTTGTGAGTCCTATTCAATGAAAACAACATCTGTGAAGGTAAATAATAAACCTAACCAGCAAAGATATGCTTCTCACATGAATCAAAATTACACATTTATGAGTGAGCAAAGATAAAAGATTTTACCGACATTAGTCCACTTTGATGCATTTTTTCAATGGTTTTCCTATCAGTTTTTATTTAGAATTTTTGGTCCCCCCCATTGCCCTCAGCTTCCATTCTAGTTTTTTAACTCTGTCTCTGTATATTGCATTTTTATGGCCAGGGTTTGGTAGCAGGGGGGCTACAGGGATGGCTCCTGTGAGAAGCTGCCAGAAGCTTCCCCTAATGTCCAGAAGAGCCAATGCCAGGCAGCTCCTGGATGGACCCTGGCCAAAACCAAGGCAATCAAGAACAACAGCAATGCCTCTACCATAACATATTTAAGAAGGAAAAAAGAT